>NW_007771702.1:4924-5198 GCF_000696425.1 Galeopterus variegatus | reverse complement strand
GAGAAGATAGCAGTTAGTCTGAGTCTTTTTCCTTCAAAATGAGAGAAGTTTATTTTCTGCTCATTAAAATTATTTTCTATTTCATTAGTAAACAGAATAAATTGAACAAAGTATGCTAATATTCATACAATGGAATAATGCACAGCAGTGAAAGTTCATGGGCCACAGCGATCATAACAGCATGGATGATTCTCACAAACATGCCGTCGACTAAAATAAACTTCATGTGTGTAAAGTCCAAAAGAAGGAAAAGCTAAACTACTGGATTGATATA
>NW_007771702.1:2380-2876 GCF_000696425.1 Galeopterus variegatus | reverse complement strand
TCCTAGAGACACATCCAAGGAGGCTGGAGACTGGGTCAGTACAATGTGCCCAGTGGAGTCTAGAATGACAAACACACAAAATAAATGGTAACAGATATACTGAGACCATCTCCATGTAGGTCCAGTGCATTGGTGACACTTGTCACCTCAGTCATGGGCAACACTCTTAATAATGAGAAAACAAAATATAACTGAGCCAGTTAAAACCTACAACAAATGCCTTAATTCCAGTGACCAAGAACCCAGAGGCACAGGAAGCAATGACGGCCACAATCGATTTGCACAATGTCTCTCTGCAGCTCCTCACCTGGAACCCAGAGCAGAAGGATCCACAGCAGGGGAGCCCCTGACCCCATCTCTGAGAGCTGAGCTAGAGGCTGCCCCTCAGTGACTCTGATTAGCTGCCTTTAAGGATGTGTTGAGGAGCCTGGAACATTGTGTAGTGACTCAACATGCAAATCAGCTCAGAAAAGCTCAAGTTGTTGCTCAAAGAGAA
>NW_007771702.1:0-510 GCF_000696425.1 Galeopterus variegatus | reverse complement strand
TGTGTGTGTGTGTGAATGTGTGTGTATTCCAATTGAACAGCCCAGAAAAATATCTACGAATATCCAGAAGAATATTGTATACTTCAGAAACAACAGCTATGGACATCTTACATACCTTAGAACCTAAATTCATTCCTGTTGTAAGAAATAAAAATATAAAGGTGCCTCTAGTCCTGCCTCTGATCTAAACAGCTTTGATATAACTCAGGTCATCCCGCCCCTTTTGCAGTGTGACCTCAAACACCTTTGCAAACCTTCACCAGGACCCAGAGCAAAAACTGATCACAATCACTCTTTTTCTTCCCCATTGCCTTTGCAAGAAGAGAGAAGAGAATTGAGTCTAGCATTCTTATGCACACACCTGGGCATTCAGTTCTTGAGAAAGCACCATAATGAAGGTGATAGATCTGTCACAGAGAATGCTGAGATGTCACTGTTACAGGAGTGCATTCTGCTGTAAACACAGGTGCTGAGGAGGCAACAGAGTAGGAAAGGGCATGAACAGCCACA
>NW_007771701.1:0-5198 GCF_000696425.1 Galeopterus variegatus | reverse complement strand
CCGCGCCTCCCAAGCGGCGCACTATCCAGTGCGCCACCGGGCCGGCCCAGAACTTAAAACACTTTTTGCCCTCTCTACTCCTCCTCACTTCGAATGTGGATTGGACTTAGTGAGTTCCAAACAATACAGTATGGATTAGGAGTGGAAAAATCTGGAAAACACTACCTTAACAAAGTGATCAATGTTAGTATCACCAATGATAAGTCATACTGATGGCGTTTACCTCTGTGACATGATTTGATGAGAAAGGTACCTCCCCTCTGTGGTATTCTTCCCCCAAATCCATAACTCTAGCCTAATCATGAGAAAACCATCAGACAAAACCAAACTGAGGGACATTCTTTTTTTTTTTTTTTTTTTAAAAAAAAAAAATGACCGGTAGAGGATCTTAACCCTTGACTTGGTGTTGTCAGCACCATGCTCAGCCATTGAGCTAACCAGCCATCCCTATATGGGATCCGAACCCGGGGCCTCGGTGTTACCAGCACCACACTCTCCCGAGTGAGCCACAGGCCGGCCCAAAACTGAGGGACATTCTACAAAATGCCAGACTTCACAAAACTGTCAAGGTCACAAAAAAACAAGAAGAGACTGAAAAACTGTTACAGACCAGAAGAGACAACGGAGAAATAACATATGTACAATTTGGCCTCTAGGACTGGGTCTTGGGACAGTAAAGAAAAATATTAGTGGAAAAACGGGTGAAATTTTAGTAAAGTCTGGAATTTAGTTAAGAACAATATACCAATGTTGGTTTCTTGCTTTTGCAAATGTACCGTGGTAATATGAGATGCGAACATTAGGGAAAACAAGATGAAGGGTATATGGGAATGCTCTGTATTACCCTTACAACTTTATTGCAAATTTAAAATGATTCCAAAATAAAAAGTTTATTTTAAAAAGAAGCGAATATTATTTAATAACAGTGACAATAACAAAGAACTGAAAGCAAAGAGCTCTAGAATAAATAGGCCCATAATTTTCCATACAAATTCTGGAAAATATTCAGAGCAATGTGGATGTAAACACGTTTTTAGAAGGCTGATCACAGTTCCTGGATTATAAAAATTTGAAATAATCTATTTTCAGTCCTTCATACCTAGAGAAGTTGAGAATTTTCCTAAAGTCACTTGCCCAGGCAGGTCAGGTGAACAGCTATCATGTGATAGTCTTTGCTTAAGCATTTTGGATGAAACCATATGAACTTTTTGCATGAACTCTGATCTTGTTAAAAGCCACAACTAGCTTTATTTTATCTTTAATAAGTTCTCATTGTCCTTAGCATAAAATTTAAACCTTGCAGTTGTTTGCCTGGGATCTCTAGGCAAAGCTCATCTCTTGCTATATTTCCCCTATACTCTATGCTCCAGATATTTTGATCCTTTGGGAGCCTTCACACAATCTTTATTCTTTGACTGGAATACTGTCTCCTTTACCACTGTCACCATTTCTCCTGGTTAAATCTGAAATCATCTTTTTCAGTTTTCAGCATAACGGCACTTCCTCAGAGAGTTGAATTGACTAGCTTAAGGTAACCACAATAGACCAGGGCCTGCCATGGAGGGCACTTCTCTTTTCTGGTCAAATATGCTTTAACAGTTCTCCTTTTTATCAAATTACAAAATGAGTAGAATTCCAAATAAATGAAGAAAAAAGCAGCATTCCAATTATCCTAACAAATTAGACTATTTTCATTTAAGTGCTTATTTTTATCTATTTGCACATATAAATTTTACATAGTTATAATGCAGATTAACTTTTATATCCTGCTTTATTTTTTGCTCACATATTATTAAGCATTTTCCATGTTGTTACATTGATTAGATATTTATTTATTTTTATTATTCGTATCTCATGTTTTTACTCATAGTTATTTAAAGCCTACAATGTATTAAACTAGACAAGATAATGTGCAGAAATAGAAATAAATCTTTTCTCTAGGGGAGTTTATATTTAGTCTACATTAGCCAGATACTTTACTTTTCATTTTTTATTAATATTTTTATTAAATACAATAGTCTATATTAATAAGATACTACTCATACATTCTCCTGTGCTCTGTAAATTACGCTATGTAACCTTTTTTCCCCAAATAGTTCCATCCATAAATTGCATTTACTGTTATTCTACTTTCTCGTCTTATAAACTTTGACTACAAGATGTCATCTGCTTTCCTGATCTTAAATACTAAATATTCACCAGAGACTCTCAAAACTTAATATCTACCCTAAATCTTTCTAAAATCTTCATTGAATGTTTTGAAGACACCCAAAACACAATATATCTCAAACAGAAGTCCTTATCTCCCTCCACAAATAAAAGCATCTTCCTCTGAGTTCTGTGTGAATTAACGGTATCATTATGCACGCAATTGTTCAGGTGAAAACATGAATTTATCCTTGAATCTGTCCTCATTTCTTATGACATTTCTAGCTACCAGGCCTCATTGCTTCAACATTTTAAATATCTCAATTTGGGGCCAGCCCGTGGCTCACTCGGGAGAGTGCGGTGCTGATTAACACCAAGGCAGGGGTTGAGATCCACTTACCGGTCATCTTTTTAAAAAAAAAAAAAAGAGATAAATATCTCAATTTCATTTCTTTATCAATTCTCATTGTTTTTCTACAGTTTCTACTCATCCCTTCTCTATGCTTGCAATAAACTTTTAACTAGTTTCCGCCTTCTCTGTTGTGATTTTTTCAATTTTTCTTTCTACTAGTAAGAATTCTCTTTTTAAACCCAACCACAGTCAAGTGATCTTCCTAAACATGTGATGTCTCATTCATGATCGACCTTGTCACCATCATCATAATCATCATCAGTATATTCACATTTACTAAACACCTAAAATATACTAGACATTCTCCTAAGTACTTTATATGCATTATTTTATTTACTCCTTATATCATCTCTTTTGAAGTACTCGCTGTTTTCATCCCGATTTTACAAATGTGAAAATCAGGGTACTTGCTTCTAACCAGTAGAATATGACAAAGGTGAAGGGGTTTTGCAGATGTAATTCAGGTCCCTAATAAGGGATATTGCCACCTTCATTTTGTTTTTCCACATTGATTTTTGGTTTTTGCCACCTCAATCATTGAAAATCCATACTTGCAAGAAGATGAAATCTTCGATTTCATAGAGCTTAATTTCTAGCTCCCTTCCCCCCAAGTACTTTCTGAAGATCAGTGGACAGGGCTGAAATCTTCTCATCTTCTAATCACACACTTGGTATTTCCAGTGACCAGCCCCATCCTGAGGCTATCTAGTGGCCCCACCCTAAGTGACCTTATTAACATAAACTCAGGAGTGATCAAAGGAGTTCCTGATGAATAATGAAAAGACACTTCTATCATTCTGGAAATTCCAAAGGTTTCGGGAGCTCTGTGACAGAAACTCGGAACAAAGACCAAATATATTTCATATTATACCACACAGTCCTTTTTGCTTTAATTTCTTCTTCACAATGGTCAGGGCCTAGGGAGGAATGAGGCTCAGTTTCTCAGCTGCTAAAGAAAAACCAGTGTGGTTTCTTTCTTTTCTTTCTTTCTTCCTCCACCCTGGGTTGCTTAAATAATAGGAAACAAATTGAGTGACTCTTTCCAGTGTCAAGACAATACTGCCTGAATTTAACTGAACTCAATAGATGGATTTTATATACTTTTAAAAATATTAATTCTTATATTCAATGTCTGGTGATATGCTACGATAAAAAAAAAATCAAAGATACCTATACAACAAAAGTTGAAATATTTTAAAAATTATGTCTCCCAGGTCAGTCACTAGCTATTTATAAAACTGGGCACAATTTGTTCTAGAAACTTGGTTGAAAATTAAAAGTTATTTTAATTTTAATTTTATTCCTAATTCTTCATTTCTTGAGAAAGGAAAACTATAGAAGCAATTTAGACAAGTTATTTTCAAGTGCACTACTTTGAGAGTATTTAAAATGAAAATAGCATGTTTCAATGTCACTTCATTAAGACAATTTGAACTAAAAATAGTGTCAAAAAATTGATCACAATCTTAAGTTCTTTTGGCAGCTGACTGGTACAGGGATCTGAACCCTTGACCTTGGTGTTATCAGCACCCCACTCTGACAGACTGAGAAGATTTTGTTTTTATTTAGTGTTTCAGTAGCTGTGTATTAAAGGTTTCAAGGTTTCACTGTGTTTAATTTCATTTTTAAAGAATATTTTCCTATTTAATTTATAACTTTTTAAAATTAAAAGTAGTATTACTTTCCAATAGCACAATGAAAAATAATCTTTTGTAAGGCCACTGCCCTAAGAGAACACTGTGAACTTTTGGTAAAAGTCTTTATAATACACTTTCATAGAATATGTGTATATTTTTTCTGAACAAAATTGATTTCACATATAATTCTTTTTTTGTGGCTGACTTGCAAGGAGATATGAACCCTCGACCTTGGTGTTACCAGTACCACCCTCTAACCAAGTGAGCAAACTGGCCAGCCCCCACACATAGTATTTGACAGTCTGATTTTATAGTTACATTCTAGACATTTTCTCATCTCAGTAAATAGTCTTTTATAATTTTATCTCTAATGGTTGTAGAATATTCCATGGTATAGTATTTAAAAAAGTAAAAAAATAGGGCCAGCCTGTGGCTCACTTGGAGAGCGTGGTGCTGACAACACCAAGTTAAGGGTTAAGATCCCCTTACCGGTCATCTTTAAAAAAAAAAAAAACAAAAAAAAACTTTTTTTCTGATAGTCAAGTAGTATGTTCATTGCAAAATATTTAGACAGTGCCAAAAAATAGAAAAAAATATAAAATTATGTCGTCCATAAGTCACCTTCTGGAAGTATCCACTATTAATATTTGGGGGTATTAACTTCCAGACTTTTTCTTTTTTTAAAGGCTAGTCAAGTGAAGCAGTGGGATTGGAGCAGGAACAGAGAAATCTGTAACTGGTTGTGATTAACTAGAACTTCCAGATTTTATACAAATGAGTATACATATATACACACGCACACAATATTTTATTTATTTATTTATTTTTATTTTTATTTTTTATTTATTTTTTTAAGATGACCGGTAAGGGGATCTTAACCCTTGATTTGGTGTTGTCAACACCACGCTCAGCCAGTGAGCAAACCGGCCATCCCTATATGGGATCCGAACCCGTGGCCTTGGTGTTATCAGCACCGCACTCTACCGAGTGAGCCACGGGCC
>NW_007771700.1:4636-5198 GCF_000696425.1 Galeopterus variegatus | reverse complement strand
TGATCATAGAAGCCATTCTCTGTAAGCAAGTTTCCAAAAAGGCACACAAGATGTTCAGCCTCATTGCAAGTTACCATCTACCTTCCTCTCCTCCTCTTCCTCTCCCCTCTCTCCTAGGCACGTATGCACAGGTGCCTGAGCTGTCATCCCATCACCAACAAATTGCTTCCTTTGTGTCCCCCTCATTTACCTTCATCTCTTACCAACATAATTACCCTCTTGCTAATAAGTCAGATGAGTTGGTACAGCAAAGTGGGCAGCTCCGCTTGGCTGCCTCACTGAGCACTGGCATGGAGTGAATGGGAAATATGGATAATAGGGCTGCTGCTGCCCCGGCGCTGCCAGGGAAGCCTGCTAATGGGTTTTCTTTTCTTTTCTTTTCTTTTTTTTTTTGTCTTTTTTCCGTGTCCGGCAACGGATCGCAACCCTCAGTGTTGCGCCCGTACCGGACCGGGGACCGGCAACGGGACTGCAAACCTCGGTGTTGCTCCCGCGCCTCGCTAAGCCAGTGAGCGGGAACCGGTCTGTATGTGGGATCCGAACCCTCGGGCGGGAGCGCCGC
>NW_007771700.1:2096-2721 GCF_000696425.1 Galeopterus variegatus | reverse complement strand
CACTTTCCCGCCAACCTGAGCCACCACCTTCCCTCTGACCTGAGTGCATGCGTGTCTGTTCTACCCTCACACCTTGCACTCGGGTTGTCCCTTGTGTGCGGTTCTCCATCGACGGCGGGTCCCGCCATCCTCCAGCCTCCTGCAGTGCTTCAGGTGAGCAGCAGCAGTGCCTGGGCCTGAGCCTGTGTAGAGCATGAGCCTCCTCTGCCCAGAGTCCCAGGGGCTGGGGGAAGGTGGTGGGATGAGGCCTGCACTGAGAAAGGGACAGAGGGATCTAGATAGGGTATTGGGCCCAGTGGGGCCTGAAAGGGGAACTGGGAGGGTGGAGTGTAGGGCGAAATGTGGGGTGTAGAGGAGATGGTGGGGGGCACAGGGTTATTGGGGGCCTAGGGGTGTGGTGGGGCCTAAAGGGGATAGTGGGGCTTGGAGAAGAAGGTGGAAGGCCATGTTTAACTGGTGGGGGGGTACAGCTGGATGGTGGGGCCTACAGGGGAAAACAGGGGCACAGGGGGATGGTGGGGCCTAGAGGGGATGGTGGGGAGCATATGGGGATGTGGGGTCACATGGTTCATAGATGTCACCCATCTTGTGTTTTTGACTAGTGTTATCTGTTTTGCTACAATTA
>NW_007771700.1:0-284 GCF_000696425.1 Galeopterus variegatus | reverse complement strand
TTAACTGGATTTGAATGTTTTAAATATAAGTGATATGATTGACTCTAAGAGTCAGAGTTGTGTTTTTGAGTGTGTAGATTCATTTGTTTTAATCATATTCTGGTCTGGTTCTAGAATCTGTAAGACTTCAGGGTCATTCATAATAGATGACCTTTCATGTTTTTCTCTGTTTGCTTTCAAAAAAATGTAATTTAAAATCTGGACATGACTTTTAATTACTGAGAGCATTTCAGAAGTACTTACGCAGGTAATAGGCCTCTACTCCCATGAAAAAATTAATCATT
>NW_007771699.1:1656-5199 GCF_000696425.1 Galeopterus variegatus | reverse complement strand
AAAAAAAAAAAAAAAGGTGAAATGTTTTGGGCCACCCCGTGGCTCACTCGGGAAAGTGCGGCGCTGGTAGCGCCGAGGCTGCGGGTTCGGATCCTATATGGGGATGGCCGGTGTGCTCACTGGCTGAGCGTGGTGCAGACAACCGATCAAAAAAAAAAAGGTGAAATGTTTTTGTTGGTTTATTAACTGCACTTAATTTGCAAATTAACAGTATGAAATATGTGATGGTAATTTAACAGAACATTTCAGGGTGTAAATTGTCCTAGTAAGAGATTACTTTCTTTTTTGGCTGCCCTAAAGATTTACCATTTTTTGACTATAATGTGTCTTCTGTGTTTCTCTTTGTATTTATCTTGTTTGGGGTTCTCAGAGTTTTTTTGGATCTGTAGCTTATCTTCCATTATTTTTGAAAAATACTCAACCCGGGCCGGCCCGTGGCTCACTCGGGAGAGTGCGGTGCTGATAACACCAAGGCCCCGGGTTTGGATCCCATATAGGGATGGCCGGTTCGCTCACTGGGTGAGTGTGGTGCTGACAACACCAAGTCAAGGGTTAAGATCCCCTTACCGGTCATCTTTTTAAAAAAAAAAAAGAAAGAAAGAAAAATACTCAACCCATTTTTTCTCTCTTCAGTCTCTTTTGTTATTGTTTGACAGTTTGATATAGTTTCCATTTCTTTTCCAAAATTCCCACTTGTTAATGCATGTTGTCCATGTTTCCTACTATATCTTTTTAAATCCCTATCTGTAACCCTGGTGCTGCTGGAAACCCACTGGGCTCTCCTGCTGGAATGAGGGGTGTCCCATGGGCCTCGGCCACACCCCTGCTCCTCTCTCCTCTCCTTCCCCTCTCCTCTCCCCCCTAACTGCTCCTTAGCATCTTAGAATGTAAAAAAATAATAATTAATAAATAAATTGTAAAAGTAAATAAATAAAGTTCCTATCTGATAGCTCTGGCATTTGGGTCACCTTTGGTTCTGGTGACTTATTTGGTTCTTTTGACTTATTTATATCTTGACAATGGGTCTCCAATCCACTGCCTCAGCTTTTGTTTCTGACTGAGTGCTTGACATTATAAAAGAACAGTAAATCTGAGGCAAGTTATATTTTATGCCCGGAAATAAGCATACCTCTTCTTTTGCTAGGCAGTTAGTGTGGGGTACTGAATCAGTTCTTGTCTGGTTGAGCTGTGGTTTACTGTATTTTGCGTGTGTGTGTGTGCGCGCGCACGCGCATCCTTCAGTCTGTTTTTTTAAATGTATTTCAAAGTAAGATGCAGTTAACAGTACACTTCACCCCTAAACACTTCAGCATGAATATCACTAAGAGTTCAATATTAGTTCACAGTTTTTTGAGGGAGGGTAAAATTTATATCAGTGAAATTCACACATCTGAATTATACTCTTTGATGAATTTTAACAGTTGCATACTGTTGTGTAACCCAAATTTATCTAGAACATTACTATCATCCCAGAAAGATCCCTCATGCCTCTTTTCAGTCAATCCCTTCCCTACATCACCCCCATATAGTCAACCACTCTTCTAATTTTTTTTTATTGAATCATAATTTATTATACATATTTTGGGTTCAACATTGACAAATGTTGATCAAATCAATATTACTAACATATATATTATTACAAATTGTACATACTTTTTATGCCCCTTGTCCAATCTCTCCCCATCCCCTTCTCCCTCCCTCCTCCCCTCTCTAATTACCCTAGATGTCTTCTCTCCTTCTGAAAGAGTCATGGTTTTACTTTGTTGATTTGTTGCCTGGATGATCTGTCCAATGCTGAGAGGTGTGTTCAGATCCCCCAATATTATTGTAGAGCAGATGCTTCTTCTGTCATTCTGAAATGGGCTTTGTGGAGAGAGACATCCTCTTCTTTTCTTTGGTCTCTGCTGATGACTCTCCTTGTGTCAGTGCACTCCAGTGGCTGGCAGACCATCTGCGTGGTGGTTGTGGCATCTGACTGCCTTTGTGGCAGCCGTGGTTATTGTGGTGGGCCACCCACATGGAGGTGATGTTCTTGGTATGCTCCTTGGCGTGGGCAGTGTGCCTGCTTGGGGAGGGGGTCCGGTCCTCGTCTCCATGCTTTAGGTCCCCAAGTAGGTTGAGGCACTGGCGGTTATGCGTGGGCCGGAACTAATTTTTTTGTCTTTGCTTACTTCTAAACGGGGAACTTCATGTGGGGACCAGTACTTGAGCTGTGTGGTTTAGCTAAATTGCTGGTTTGCTACTGATTCCCTAAGGAAGGCTTTTTGTGCAGCTCAGGTTTTAATGGTTGACTTTATAGGTACTTCTGGCTCTCCAGAGACCTGGTGCACCTGGGTTGTATAGAAACTCTGATCTGGGCCGGAGTCTTTCATCAAACTGCACCCCATGCAATTTTATATTCCTGACCAGCCTCCTCTGAGTGGTCCTTTGCTGATTGGGGTGCGGATCATCTGTCCTTGCTGTGCCCCAGTGTTCCTGCATGGGCCTGTCTTCCCCACCACCCCTGCTGCAGACACTTCCCATGGGACAGGCCTGGTTGTGATTACTCACCAGCCTCTGAGTGGCTCCTTTTTTTCAGTTGTTGTTGCTTCTCAGTCCGATGTGGGTCCATAGGAACCCTGTTAATGGTCTTGCTCTCTTCTCCCCTGTGACCTCCAGGCAACTTCATCTGAAGGACACAGCTGCAGCTTTTGCCAGCTCCTGCTCCATGCACTCAGCAGCTCCAGCCTTAAAGCCGCTGTGCACAAAATGGTCAGAGCGTTTTTTTCTTTCTCTCATAGTGGCTTCTCTTGCCTTTATGCACTCTGTAGGTCTCTCCTCCTCTTCCCCTAGCTCTAGCAGCCCCAGCTTGGCTATTGTTGCTTTTTTATAGTTGTAAATTGGTTGATTTGTGGGAGAGAGTGACAATGGAGACTGTCTATTCCATCATCTTGACCAGAAACCTCTTCTAATTTTTTAAACCTAGATTAGATTTGCTTGTAAAACTTCATATAAATAGAATTATACATTCTGTAGGTACTTGCGTAAGGCCTCTTTCACACAACATGTTTTTGAGATTCATCCATGTTGTGGCATGTCTCATTAGTCTGTACCTTTACGTGGCTAAATATTGTTCCATTATATGAATATACCAATATGTTTTGCCATTCTCTTGTTGATGGAAACTTGGACTGTTAACACGTTAGGCTATTTTGAGTAAAGGTGCTATGAACATACCTGTACAAGTCTTCTGTTGGACACAGGCTTTAATTTATCTTGGGTAAGTACCTAGGAGTTCATTCATTGGGTCATAAGATAATTTATGTTTAATTATATAAGCAAATGCCAGTCTTTTTCCCAAATGGTTATACTGTTTTACATTCCCACTAGAAATGTATGGGAATGTTGTATTTTCAATAAATTTGTCCACTTATAAGTTGCCTAATTTATCCACATAAAGTTGATATTTATAATATTTCTTTTTTTTATCTTTTTTGGCAGGGGGGTGGGTACAGAGATTCGAACCCTTGACTTTGCTGTTTTTTTTTTTTTTTTTTTTTTTTT
>NW_007771699.1:0-417 GCF_000696425.1 Galeopterus variegatus | reverse complement strand
GCGGGAGTGCCGCCGCACTCCCAAGCGCCGCACTCTACCGAGTGCGCCACCGGGCCAGCCCCTGTCCTGTATTTCTTATATTGACTCTCTTTTTTAATTGATCTGTCTAGCAAGAGGCTTATCAAATCTGTTACTCTTTCCAAAGATCTGACTTTTGGCTTTGTTAATTCTCTCTGTTGCTTGCTTATTTTCTGTTTTATTAATTTCTGGTTTTTATTATTTTCTTCCTTCTACTTAGTTTGGGTTTTCTAACACATGGTTTCTCAACCTCAGCACTACTGACGTTTTAGAACAGATAATTCTTAGGAGGGATGTCTTATGCATTGTAGGATGTTTAGCAACATTCCTGACTTGCACTCATTAGATGACAGTAGCAACCCTCCAGTGCTCTCCTAGCCCTCCCCCTCCTCCCCCCTC
>NW_007771698.1:4765-5199 GCF_000696425.1 Galeopterus variegatus | reverse complement strand
TTGCAAATGGGAGTATTTCATTCGTTTTTATAGCTGAGTAGTATTCCATTGTGTATATATAGGCACTTGAAGTGCTATAAGTTTATATATGAATAACAAAGTGTGTATCACTAATCCTCCAGTATTTAATCTTCTATCCATTTAATATAAAGGGAAATAAAGGAAACATCATATGTTAGTGATACTGAAAGTGAAAATAGTTAAAACCCTCATTCCTTAATGATTTTATTTTAACTGAGTACCTGCTACATGTCAGTGAGTGTTCATATGTTATCAAATTTAACCTTAATAAAATGCCGTGAGGTTTTCAGTATTAGTCAAAGTTTAAAATGGAGGATACAGAGAATTGAAAAAGTTAAATTACTTGTGAAATAAAAAAAAACCCTCAGTCATAACACCAATCCTAGTTTTCAGGACCTCAAACCTACTAGTTT
>NW_007771698.1:2396-2751 GCF_000696425.1 Galeopterus variegatus | reverse complement strand
GGGTTCAGCATGGGAATCACTACAGTGTAGAGCACTGTGGCCACTTTGTCAACATCCCCACTGTTGCCTGAACTGGGTCGGCAATAAGTGGAAATAATTGTTCCATGGAAGACAACAACGGCTGTGAGGTGGGAGGCACAAGTGGAAAAAGCTTTGCACCTTCCCTCTGCAGAGCTCACCCTCAGGATGGTGATGAGAATAAACAAGTAGGAGCTGAGGATGATCACAATGGCCATGATCTCATTGAAACTCGCCACAATGAAAAGCAGCACCTCATTCATAGTGACATCAGAACAAGCAAGACTTAAGAGAGGGGGGAGATCACAGAAGAAGTGGTTAATCACATTTGATCTAT
>NW_007771698.1:0-439 GCF_000696425.1 Galeopterus variegatus | reverse complement strand
CAATTTAACAACATCAATAAACATAAATATTTTTATCCTCTATTTGTTTTAAAAAGGAAATATTTAAATGGCTCAATTCTTACAAAACTTAAGTAGTATGAGGAAGCGCGGGAGAGGAGAGTGGAAATTTTTTAGGAAGCGCGGGAGAGGAGAGTGGAAATTTTTTAATGAGACACACATACCTTCAAGGCCTTTGACACATAACAAGTGCAAAGAGAGGGTGATAAACCTCTTATTTATTCTCTCTCTCCCCTGCCATTGGCAGATATGTACATGACTGCCGAGGCACCTGTTGGGTAATCTGAGAGGACAGAGAATCCAGACTAGAGACCAACACAGCCAGGTATTTTTCTCATTCCTCAACTGATTTGAAAGCTGTACAGGATATGAAAATTGCTAAATCCCAGTGTGAAAACAAATAATTATTATGATAATAAGA
>NW_007771697.1:4792-5199 GCF_000696425.1 Galeopterus variegatus | reverse complement strand
TCAACACTAGAACAGTCTAAGGAGCTTCTCTGTCCATCACTTCACCCGGCATTTTCTGCCATGCATACTGCTTCCATGGGGTGACTTTACTCCCAGAGTCTAATCTGCAGTGTAGTGCAGTTAACTAAGTACATGGGCTCTGTGTTCAGATCCCAGCTCTGCCACTTATGGCCACAAGCCAGTTACTTGATAACTCTGCACTCACAAAATAGCGACCAATATTAGTTTCTAGTTCATATAGTCTTGGGAATGATTAAATGTGGCAATCCTTGTACAATTCTGGCCCTTTGTAAGTTCTCAATAAACATCAGCCTTCATGATTGGTCTTGCTTGTACCTCTGCAGAAAAAAATCACTTTCTATCCTCTTTGGGATCCACGTTGACTATGTTCTTGGTCAGCTGTTTTG
>NW_007771697.1:2505-2738 GCF_000696425.1 Galeopterus variegatus | reverse complement strand
TCTTGTGGAGATGGGTAAATGAAAGCATTTCAGATTTCTCATCAGTTGTGAAAGTTAAATTTAGCTCCAAAAATAAATTTGGAGATAAAATGATTAAGTGGCCCTACATTGAATGACTGCAAGGAAAAAGAATAGTGTAGATTAAAAAGGAAACCTTGGAGCTTTAAAGAGGAAAGTAAATGCATTTTCATCCAGTTTTGACAAATAATGTATTGGGTTTTGCTCCTTAGGCA
>NW_007771697.1:0-242 GCF_000696425.1 Galeopterus variegatus | reverse complement strand
TTGTAAACGTTTATTTTGCTCAAAAGAAAGAACATTGTAATTATCCTTTCTGGGAACAAACACTAATGTTATTTTTCCTGGAACACATTTTACTCATAAAAAATATTATGATGTGGTTCAATGATTATTTCAATGATTATGTTGCTTCCACGAAAAGGTATAAAAAGTGTATACATGCTTAAATAAAGTGTCAGCATTCAGCAGATCTCTTGAGTCTGTGTGTTTGCTGTCCATTCCGTCGC
>NW_007771696.1:4857-5200 GCF_000696425.1 Galeopterus variegatus | reverse complement strand
AGTGTGGCAGTGTTGGAAACTGATTGAGTCATGGGGGCAGATCCCTCATGAATGGATTCATACTCTCTCTGGGGGATGGGGGAGTAATGAGTGAGTTCTCGCTCCATTAGTTCCTGCGAAAGCTTGTTGTTTATAGGACCCTGACACCTCCTCTCTGTCTCTCTTGCTTCCTCTCACCATGTGATCTGCTTGTACCCGCCAGCTGCCTGCCACTTTCCGCCATGAGTAGAAGCAGCCTGAGGCATGTGCCAGATGCAGGTGTCCCAGAATCATAAGCCAAAAAAACCTCTTTTCCTTGTAAATTACCTAGTTTCGGGTATTTCTGTTATAACAACATAAAACG
>NW_007771696.1:2364-2765 GCF_000696425.1 Galeopterus variegatus | reverse complement strand
TGTTTTAAACCAAAAGAGCAGTATAAGCAGGATGAGTTATTTGAAAATCCCAAAGTTCTTTCATGTTAAAAAACAGTTTAAGCATGTCTTTCGAATGCCTATTCTTTTGAGTCTCTCTGTTTAAACACAATTTATAAAAGTTACTTTATTTCTTATAACAGACAGTAGAGATTTCTTAAAAAATAAAGCGATAGTTTTTTATTCATCCACCCAGCATTACTAGTTACATTCCCTCGAAGCAAAGTTTTTTAGCTTGTCTTTAGTTTTAGTCCTTCTATTGGTTTTTCTACATCACTCTAAATAATAGATTTGTTTCTTACTTTTTGAATTATTAACTGAAATAATATCTTTAGACTCCCTGCTCTAAAATAGTGAGGATTTAGTTTGTTTACCCATTTTTT
>NW_007771696.1:0-400 GCF_000696425.1 Galeopterus variegatus | reverse complement strand
TTTTATAATCCTCCAAAGGTGACCAAGGTAGGGTTTGTTTATTTTAGTACCTATTTGAAATCCTCCGTTTTTAACATACCTGTTTCAGTCCATTGCTGGATTGCTCGACTTTACCTTTATGTAATGTTAAAGAAAACAGAGAGCCATGGCAATGGACATGCCCCTCATCCTGTGTTCCACTTCCAGGAAGCAACCCTAAGAAAATCATGAAAAAACAGATTTGAGTAAAAGCTTTATGAACACACATATTGGTTGAAGCATTTAAAATAATGAAGCTAATTATTTGGTAGTTGTTCAATAGTTGCTTAGCAAAATAAGGAATATCCACTTGATGGGATATTATATAGCCATTGTATATAGTCTGTTTTCTGTTGCTTAGAATAACTGGACTAGGTAATAT
>NW_007771695.1:0-5200 GCF_000696425.1 Galeopterus variegatus | reverse complement strand
ATTGAAGAGAAAAATCTTAAAAGCAGGTTGAGAGAAAATGACACATCACAATAGAGTTAAAAAGATAAATGAGAGCAGATTACAGTTATCTCATCAGAATTAATGCAAGCTGGAAGACAGTGGTACACATTTTTTAAATATTGAAAGAAAAAAATAAACCCTAGTTCTATACCTAACAATACAGTACAAAATTCTAGACAACCAGTTACTACATATATTCAATCATGATCATTCATCATATTAAAATAAGAGGAGCAGTAAACTTTCTGAAGTATTTAGAATTAAAATTTTTTTAAAAACCCAAACAAAAAACTAGAACAACAGCTTTGCAATAGAAACTTTCTGTATAAAAGTGAAGGATTAACATTATATCTTTGATAAATTATTAGATTCTAAAAGCTCTACTTGCATTTGCCTTTATTATTTTTTCATTCAGAAAACCCTAAAAATACTGTGAGACAGTTAATGGGTAAGCTGCTTTACTGCTATTTCACTGAATTTTAAAAAACACTTTTGAATCATAGATTACAATAAGTTTAGAACTTGATTTATGTCTGGTAGCATTAAGCAATTAGCAGCAATTCAATCCCATATATGGAATCCAAGTAAGAATTTGTACAATATTGTGAAAGTATTGTATCACAGAAAAAAATCAGGCTCTGATATCACTGAAAATGTAAATTTTCTGTTTTAATGAAAAATTTTCAAGTGATTCCAATATGTTGGAGAAACTAAAAACCGTTGTCTATAAGAGAAAAATCATAATATGAATTTTAGCATATCTCATAAAACTCGTGTGGATACATTATCTGCGATTAAAGGAAAATCACATGATAGAATCTTAAAGACTTGCCTTTTTAAAAAATTTGGAGGAATGAAAAAGGTTATTTTCTGTCTGGTTTGCTTACTTAAAGTTTCTCAAAACTTCAGCGAAATAAAATATTTCTAATTGAATAATCGGAAATGTTTCGGATAGAGAACTTTATCTTTTTGTTTTATAAGTTATCAGAAAAACACCTGGATATAATTCATACACCCATCATGTATTGGTAGAACCTGAAATAATTTTGCATGCAAAAGAAAGTTACCAGGTATATAAAGGTTAAAAATGGAGGAAGAAACATCGTCTAAGTCTATGTAAAAACGCATGTTTACAACTTGATTCCAATATAAAAAAGGATTATTAATTTTGTCTCAAAAAAGAGAATGAATGATCTCTAAATAAGCGTATAAATCCTCTAAATAACATTAACTGAGCACAAGCCTAAGTTAGAAAGAATATATAAACTTTTAGAGAAATTTCAAAAGTGATAAAAGGATAACCAATAATATTGGTATGTATGAATATGGTTTTTATCATTTTTAAAGTCATATTGTAAAATCTTCATGATGAACTTATAGTTGATCTAAATCTTTCAAAACCCACATCAATTCTATAATTAGTCACAAAACTTTGAGAACATATCAGTAAGCTGATGTACATGAAAAGTGAAATGAACTATTAACATTAAGTGGAATATTTAGACAAGCTCTCTTTATCTTTATCTTTACCTTTGTGGTTTACCTACATTTGTCTTTATATAGTACCACACAGCATTTAGGTTTCCTGAGGTCTTTTATAAGTAAGACAGATTACGAGAAACTAATCAAAAGAAGGGAAAATCCAATATTTGTTGTTCTCTTTACTACAGCATTTGCTTATTTATTAATTAATCATTCTTTCATTTACAGTGTTTTCATACCTACTTGAAAATTGCTGTTTACATACTGCCCTTGATAATTATGTACTATAATATCATGCTATTTGAGTCAGTGCTGTTTGTTTAAAAGTAACTAGGTCAGTTGTAAGAAGGAAGATGTTTGGGGTTTTTAATTAAATATAAAAATGATAGTAAATTATAGTGATTGGTTAATTCAGTGCTGTAATTGCCTCACTTCTCAATAAAATGTTCCAAAAAAAATCTAAACAAGTCATATAAATTTGTACAGAAAATATCATAAAAAGACATTTGTTTTATAAACTGTAAGTCATTGAAGTGAATTAAAATGAATTACAGGCAATTAATTTATATGATTTTATATACTTATCATTAAAAACAAAATATAATCACTTTTAAATTAGGATGAGTTAACGTTTTACTTATTTCCTTTAACTTCACTTTGTTTCTGAGGATAGCAATGCACGTAATCATCCTGTGTGATAATGAAACTTGAGAAAATTAAGATCCCCAAATTAAAGCTTTGCTCTTCTTACACAAAATTCATGAATACTTCAAAGCATGAACTCTGAAGATTATTTAAATGTGCCCAAAGAATCTCCTCTTCTCAGGAATAGCTTCTATAACATTCTGTTTTTCCATGACTCTTCTAAATTTTTTTCTCTCCAATGCATGAGTTCCTGCTGCTGTCAACCCTCCTACTTGGCCCAATCAAAACTCCGTCCCTTGAAGTAATTGGCAGTGGCAGATGATCTAACACCGGTGAAGGGACAGAGCTTACGTGCGGTTTATCACATTCTGCGACTTCAGGGGGAGAAATGTGTGTTTTCTGTTTCCTTCTTATCAGAACAAGACTTGGGGCCGCTTGATATCAGACCCAAGATTTTACCACCTCCACAAATCCAATTTATTCAGTCTATTTCAGACTTAAGCATTCCACACAGCTCTCGACACCCCACTGTACTTTTATGATAGATAAGGTAGAAAATTCCAGATACTGTTGATGAAAATAAAACAACAAAGTCTACACACACAAATCTTACCAGAGAAATGCATTTAACCATGTTAAAATATATAATTCACCTACTGAAACTTTTCTAAACAGCTTGTTTATTTGAATGATAAAGTGCAGTTGTTTTTGTTCCTAAAAATTGTCAGATAATTTGCACCCCTGCCCTTTATCTATACTATTACTGAAGAATTAGAGAAATAATGTTCCATTTGCTTATATTCACAGAAGACTGTCATATTCAGATAATGGCATAATTCAGAATTTATCAAGTTCTAGGAGATTATAAAAGTTAATGGAACAAAATGGCATTAGTGTGAGATTTGGGGAAAATCTCATGAGATTTGGTACAATAACTTCACAATTAAATTACTATGTCACTACTTTCTGTGCAGACAAAGGGAAGTGTGGCATTTGTGAATTCAGTATTGATCGATCCTGTGAATGATTTAGAAATGGAAACCTCCATCGTCTAGATAAATGTGAATTTTTTTAGTGTTGATGTCTCTTTCACTGTACAAATATTCAAAGTAGAAGACACAGCAACATAAGTCAACTAAGCAGACTTTTTAGGATGGCTTTCTTTAACTCAAACCCCACAGTATTCGAAAGGGAAAAAAAAGTGTTTGGGAATATGAGTACTATTACCAGAAGCTCATTTCAGATTTGTGTTTTGTTTTCTGTTTACTAAAACTTTTGCACAAACAAGCTGACTCTTACGGGATTCATTTACGATGTTGAAATGACCCTGTTTATGTCCCTTCTTGGTGCTCCAGGCCATTCGGCCATTCTTAAATTAAGCTTCTTCTGAATGAGTCCTGGCACCTCCCTCCAAACCTCATCCTGGATGCAAGATATCTCAACTCCAACTAAACTGCAAATGCCATGAGAACAGCATTGTTGTCTACTATTTTGTTTTTGTTGCAATATTACGTACATAGTATATATACTATGTTGCTGCAGCAATTGTGGCTAGCTCCTAGGCTCCTCAAATATCCATTGTTTTGTTTTGTTTGGGAATGGTTGCGATAAGTAGAACAAAATATATGTGCTCAGGTTTTGTTCCTTTATAATCAACCAGCACATGATCAGAGTTTTTAAGATTTTCATTAAAATTTTATTCAAGTACTTTTTACTTAATACCATAGATGATGTTTCTAAGACAGAAAGAGCTCAATTAGAAGTGACCATTCTAGAGTTAAATAACCAAAGTAACTGCTTTGAAATAAAGACGGTCCATTTACTTAGCCACTGTTGGACTGTCCTGTGCTATAATTGGGAGTGGCATTGATACACTGCAGGCATCTTGAAACTGTGCCTATTCCTGTCTGAGTAATTTTTAGTCAATATCCTGGGTTTACATGCTTGTGAAGTACAGACGTTAAATTAACTTTGCCAATAAGAAAACAGTTTTATTATGGCATCAGCAAAAAGCAAAGGGATGTATTCTGATTTCTTAAAAATAGTGATCCCAGTCTTCAAACTACCCAAGTGATAGATTTAAAATATGCTATTAGTTTCAAATTGATCTTTCCCACTCTAATGTTACAGTTGTATCAAACCACGGGCTCCATCTTGGAAAATAAAAGAGAATTCAATGGCTAGAGGATATCATGGTCTAGATACTCCTCTAATATAATAACAGTTTCAGGCTGAAATTAGGAATAAACATCATTAGCAAAACTAAAAGTTCTTCCCAAAAGGGAGCCTCAAATTTTAAATGAGTAAACTCCCTGCTATTGTTTGAATGTGTCCCCAAAAGTTCATGTATTGGAAACTCAATTCCCAGTGCGACAGTGTTGAGAATTGAGACCTTTACGAGGTGATGAAGTCATTAATGGATTAATGTCATTATCATGGGAATAGGTTAGTTATTGAGAGCATGGGCTTGTTATAAAAGTGAGTTTGGCCCTCACTCTCACTCTGGCATGTGCTCTCTTGCCCTTCCGCCTTCTGCCATGAGTTAACACAGCACAAAGACCCTCACCAAATGCCACACCATGCTCTTAGACTTCCTATACTCAAGAACCATGGGCCAAATAAACTACTGTTTATAAATTACTCAACTTGTGGTAGTCTGTTACAACAGTGAAAATGGACTAAGGCACTCCCACTCAAGGTCAAATTTATATTTTAAAGAATCATTATACAAAACAGAATTTAGCACCCAGAAAAATTTGTGAGCTTACACATCTCACAATCTCGCAACCTGATTTAGTAATACTCATCTATATTGTGGCTTTAGCTTGAAAATAGCGAGCAATTTCTTTGAATATGTAAGAACTACAGAAAAAAGTAAGTAGATCCTGAGATTTTGATGGGAAGGACCAATTTGACGGCATTATACAGTTTTAATATAGTTTCATTGGAAATTGAGTGCTTCACAAGTACTGTTTTATACTGGCAATTGCAAGACAAGAGTAATCAATGTAGTGGTGGATATCTCTAAAGTTATACAAGAATTCACTTTCTT
>NW_007771694.1:0-5200 GCF_000696425.1 Galeopterus variegatus | reverse complement strand
GGCCCTGGTCCGGTACGGGGGCAACACTGAGGGTTGCAATCCGTTGCCGGACACGGAAAAAAAGACAAAAAAATAAAAATAAAAAAAAAAATAAAGGAAGCAATCATTAGGAAACGGGAAAATATTTCACACTGATTAATAATAATATGATAGTATGCGGCTTACACAATCCTTCAAGAGAAATTTCTCCTTTTAAATGCCTGTATTAAAAAAGAAAAAAGGTTTAAAATCAGTAATCTAAGCCCCCATCTTAAGAAGCTAGAATAAAAAGAGCAAATTAAACTCAAAGTAGAGGAAAGGAAATAATACAAATACAGATAAAAAGAGAAACTAAAGAAATAGAAAACAAACAATACAGAAAATCAACAAAGCCAGATGTTGGTTCTTTGAAAACCTTTCTTTAAAAACAGCATCGGCGCATATGTACGGATACGCGTACGGCACATTCCATTCCTACACTTTGTTAGAAAAAGATAAATAAATTGCTTTAGGAAGATTAGAAGCCACTAATACTTATTCCATTAAAAAGTAGGAAAAGGTCACATTTACACTTGGAATAGACACAGTTTGGCTTCATATGTCTAGTGAAGCAGAGTTGTCACCGAAAAAGCCCTAAACTGGAGTTTAAATGGACACACTCACACATGCACACAAAATGTGGGAATTTTGGGCCGGCCCGGTGGTGCACTGGAGAGTGAGCCGCTTGAGAGTGCGGCGGCGCTCCCGCTGAGGGTTCAGATCCCATGTGGAGACCGGTTCCCGCTCACTAGCTGAGCGTGGTGCGGGCGCAACACCGAGGGTTGCGATCCCGTTGCCGGTCAGTAAAAAAGACAAAAAGGAAAAAAAAAATGTGGGAATTTTCCAAAAATATTGCTACTTTTTTGTTAAAAAAAAATAAGGCCCAAAGTCACTTTGAGAAAGCAGAGGGTGTTATTTCATCTGTTTCTTCATCACGTCACACGCTAGAGCCACTGGAGTCACTTGCAGCTGCAGCTCACTTTCTCCTCCATCCTCTTAGGGCCTCGCACTGAGTTATTTTTTAATGCTCTGCATAACTAAGACAGCTCCCAGCCTCTGTTAATGGCACACTTGTTATAAATTATGCATCAATATGTATTTTTAAGAATCTGGAATGTGTGAGCTCCTTAGACTTCAGCCTGATGGGAGACTTGCCCATATTCAGTACCAGGAACATGAGATCTTAGTACACACAGGGGCTTTCCAAAAACTCAGCCTAATTGCAGGCTAGTGGCAATTGCTCAGCTCCATGGGAGGTCATTGCCGTCACACTAACTGGCTGGGTGCCCCAGGCGGGCAGAATCTCCTGGAGTGCGAGCAGAAAGACAGCGGGGGGAGGGGCAAGAGTTCCAACAAGTTCAGCCACGCATGGATGAACTCGGGAAGGACAGGTTTCTTTGGCGACCTGGGCCTCGCTGTGCTCCTTTGTTTCAGCTCAATGGCATGGTGCAGATGAGAGAAAACACCCAGGGCCCAGAGAAACTCAGGAACAAGTTTCAAGGCAAAGGTGGGCCTGCAGCTGCCCTTGAGGTAAACTTCATCTGAGCAAGAACGTCCAGGTTCTGGCCAGTACGTCCAAGCATAGGACTGAGAAGTGATTAGTGGAAGGTCTTGTCGCATTGCCAGTTTGCATGAGCTAAGAGAAACAGCAAGTTTACTTAAAGCTCTGCCCAATAAATTCCCTTTTACATTTATTTATTGAATCAACAAATATTTATTGAAGGTCTGCATGCACCAGCTCCTGCGCTAGGCATGGAGATAATTAGGACAAGCTTTCTGGAAGTTTACATTCTGGTGGTAGAGGCAGATGACAGAAACAGAAAACAGATTAAAGGGATAACTTCAGAACATAATATTGACCTAAGGGCCATAAAACAGGGTGATGTGATGCAGTGTGGCAAGCACAGGGGGATGGGATGGGGCTGTTTTGGATAAGGGGTCGAGCCAGGTCCCTGAGACAGTCTGTCTGACCAGCATGGTCACACAAGGCCCCACACACTTGGAGAGAAATACTTTGCAGTCGCCATATTGAAATGCTTAATAATTCTATCTGAATTTGTGTTTCGTAAGTGGCCTCTGACAGGATAGTGTCACAAGCTCCAGGTGTGCCCCAAGACAGGTTCTCGGCCACCCACTGCCCACATCTGCCTAGCCATGACCACTGTCCTCTGCACCCGGTAGGGCTGGGCATCAGTGCAGGGAGCATGAGCCCAGGGGGCCCATCAGGGTCTACACTGGCCCCAGAAGTATCCCATGCCCAAGGGAGAATGGCATTAAGTAGCAAGCAAAAAATGCCACAACAGTTGAGGGAGACTGCAGAAGAAAGGAGCAAGCTTCTTTCCTGCTTTGTCAACAAGGGACTTGCGTTCTCATTTTGCACTGGGCCCCACAAATGACGCAGCAAGTCCTGCTCTGACAGGTGGCATTTGGGGTAGAAGCAAGAGTATTCCGTGCAGGCAGAGCACAAGTGCACAGGCCCTGAGCTGGGGACAAGCATGGCGCATCCCTGGAACACGAGAGGACAGTGGTGGGAGCTCATGCTGCGCCTGGCATTGCCATCGGGCAGGCAGGAGGGGCGGGTCTGGGGTGGCAGGAGGCCCCAGACGGTCATGAGCACTCTGTGGGTAGGTGTGGGTGCCCGGAGGAGGCACAGGCACCGGCCCCCAGAGACACCGGCCACCTCATGTCCCACCTCTGCCTTGAGCATGCACCAGGCTGGGGGCCGCTCGTCCTGCTCCCCAGCCTACGGTGAGCGGCGGGGTCTCTGGTCTTCTGCACAGTCACTCGGGGTCTCTGGTCTTGCACACGGTCACTTGGTCTAACGTGCCCTGGTACACCCGGGCCTGCTCAGGTCGGCTCAGGTCAGCGGCTCACCCCAGATCGCCCAGCCAGGCTCACACCCTCTTGCCCCATTCGCACAGGCCCGTCTCCACCTTGTCCCGGGCTGGCTTCTGCCTGGTGGCTTCCGCTCGGCCCCCTCAAGACTCTGCATGAGTGACAGGCCTTCCTCAGACCAGCACTGGTCTTCTCCATCACTGGGCCATTTTGCAGCGGTGATACGTTTCTCTGTGTGGTCGTTTGATGAGTGTCTGTCTCTCCAAATGGACGGTGAGGTCTGAGGGCAGGGGACAGGTCTCTTGCGACCGTGGTGTCCTTAGCACTGGCCAAGGGCTTGGCGTAGCACAGGCTGTCGGTCAGGGCTAGGGGAGCAGGGCAGAGAGGAGCCGCAGGGAGCCGGGGGCGGCCCAGCTGGGCCTTTGGAAATGCAAGGCATGGTGTGAGGAAAGAAGAGGCCCTGCCTAAGTGTGGAGTTCACCCAGGCCTGAAGACGGAGAGGGGGGAAGAAATGAACACCAGGCCTTCCCCGTGCAGGCCAGACACACCCCTACCTGTTCGCTGCGTCCCCACCTCCCGCCCCTGCAGATACCTTCGACGGGCTTTCTGGTATTGTCCAAGGTACCCCATCAAAAATAGTCCTCCAAAGTCTCTACTCGAACAGCAGAGTAAAATCCAGTGCCCCACGCTGGTCTGAGAAAGGGTGATAGGAAAGTAGCGTTTGCTGCTCGTGACTCCGATGAGGACTGAAGGAAAGAGTAACACTGTCTATAGGCAGCCTCCAAGCTGGACCTCACCGTCCCCACCTCGGTAGCCCCATCATTAGCCCCTCGCCTTGAATGTGGGCTGGACTTACTGACTTGCTTCTGCTTAGAAGCAGCCTGAGCCCCACCCCTACAAGGAGTCCTCAGATGGGACCACAGCCCCAGCCCACAGCTTGGCAGCAACCTCATGAGGACTGAACCAGAGCAACCAGCTAAGTCAAACCCAGATTCCTGACCCACAGAAACAGAGACAAAAAATGTTTGTTGTGTTAAGCCATTAAATTTTGGGATAATTTGTTACCCCAAACTAGACCATTCACACTGTAATTTGGTATTTCTCAACTCTACACCTGTGCTGCGATTTGACACCTGGGCACCAGTGATATGCTGGACACACTAGCACATGGCGCAGTACTGGCTGGAATTCCTGCCCGGTGGGGCTTAATAAACAGCAAAAACAAACAAACAAAATTTTCTTGCTGAGAGGCTTTTAAAGCACTAGTTTTGCTAAGCAACATTTAAAAACCCATAATCACTACTAATATCCCTTCCTTAAAAAGAAACTCATGTAAGAAAAAGGAATCAGGGAGTTTTGATTGCTTTTTGTAAGACTGTATTGAAGCATGTGACCACAATACATATGCCAAGTTGACGTGGCCGGTTCTTTCTCAACCCATGTTCACCTTTGTGAATAACCCACCACACACATGGCCCTGGAGGTCTTTCTTTCTTTCTTTCTTTTTCTTTTTTACCTTTCTTTCCCTCTCTCTCTCGATCTCCCTCCTGCCCTTCCTTCCTTATATTATAGGTGAAACTTTGGTAGCCCTTTATCTGTTTTATAAAGTGTCCCTAAATGATAGCAGTCTTCTTCTTATCTTATTAATTTGGACATTCTTCTAATCCCTATGTAGAGACAACGCTTAATACAAGTGAGATAACGTGTCCCAAATCATATGCTTAACTTAGGGTCAACCCAGATCTGCAACTTATTAAGTTCTTTGGGATAGTGATTCTTAAACTTCATCTGTACAAATCACTTAAGGACCTTGTTAAAAGGTAGATTCTGATTCGGTAGGACTGTGAGAGCCTGGAATTTTGCATTTCTAATAAGCTTCCATGTTTCAAGGGCCAAGGCCCACAGTTGTTTCTGAGCCCGCGTACCTGCAACTGTAAAGTGAAGGGGCTGGATTCATGGATCTCTTAAATTCTGTGATCTCCTGGTCTGACTTTCTTCCTCCTCACCTGTGCTCCTTCTGGCAGTGTATGGTGCCCACCCCCACCTTCCTGCACAGATTCACGAGTGTGCTCCCCAGCACACTGCCACACCTGATCCATATGCAGGTCTCGTCAGTTTTGCACCGACGACATCGTGCCTCCATCCACCTCTCTTCACCTCCACTTTCAGCCTCCACTCCAGGCCAGTCCCTCATGACCTCCTTGGGGTTCTCCCAGACCGATGTCACCACCTCCAGGGTCTTTTGACAAGGCAAATCTACTAGCCTGTTTCTCTCCTTAAACCCTTCAGTAATTCCTTAAGGCAGCCTGCATGCAGTTCTTCCCATTTCTTTAAAAAAAAAAAAAAA
>NW_007771693.1:4996-5200 GCF_000696425.1 Galeopterus variegatus | reverse complement strand
CTCATATAAAATATCAGGACAGTGTCATACCTTGTAGGTTTTCTGTGAGGATTCAGAGCAAAGTGTGGAAGAACATCTCAGGCCTGGCACATCACAGTCACCCTTACACATTGTTCCTTCCTTTCCCATAGCTGCCTCTAGACCACAAAAAGGCCTAATGAAAGAGGTTTGAGAAGAAATTGCCCATTCTACTTTTATAAAAAA
>NW_007771693.1:4640-4844 GCF_000696425.1 Galeopterus variegatus | reverse complement strand
ACTCCAGGAGGCAAAGTAAAATTTAGTATAAAATAAATGAATTTCTAATAGCACATAAAAAGAACTTAGAAGTTGTCTCTTTATTTGAGAAAATAAATTAAGTCAACAATTACAATATCAAAGAAGTGATAAGTATTGGTTTTAAAAATGGTATTTATCATAGAATTGTTTTTCCCACCATGTATTCTCCATATTTTTTTTTTT
>NW_007771693.1:1964-2980 GCF_000696425.1 Galeopterus variegatus | reverse complement strand
TTCCTCTACCTTCCTCACTTTTGCCAAGTCCTTTCTAACAGGCACATTCACCATATCCTTGGGATGGAGGAAATTGATTTAAGCATTTGTCATTGAGTGCTGGATTTCCACTAGAAATCATAGCCAGTAAGAAGGACAATAGCTTCCCCACATTAAATAATTATTTTCAGATGAAGTTAAAAGGGTGTGCAATGATGCTACTTGAGGCTCCCCATTCTGTCATCATTATCTGAGAATCCTTGTGCTGCCCCCAAAGCCCCAGCACCACAGCTCTTGGGAGGTGGCTTTGGAGAAGAGGAAGTCACACAGGTGAAGTCACACCCTGGCAGGGGAGGAAGTGTGCACCAACACATGGCATTTTCTGAACACCTAAACCTATAATAAATGAGTGAAAAGAAAAGAGGGGCAAAAGGACAAATATGGCTTGCAGGATACAGGAGCTTTGGAGAGAAAGAAGGCAGTGAACATGCCTTGATTAAACCACAGCAATCTGATATAAATATAATGGAAGCTGAATTGAATGGAAAAAAACAGACCATTTTTTCTATCCTCTCACACCACAACAGGCAGCAACATAAAAGAGAGAACTCTGTGACCAAATGTATGGGTTTCCCCCCACACCCTAAACTATTCTGCAACAGACACCAGCTGGGTGCTCTCCAATTCAATTCCAACACTATACACCTGGAGATAGTGTCAGATTCCACAGGTTAAGGGTTCAGTCCTGAAGATGTCAACCCCCTCCTTTCTGATGCCAGTCTCAAGTTACAGGTTGTTTTAACTGTGCTTTTGACAGACTGGCTATAAACTGGGTTTCCCAAAACCCTACTCTTGAGTTTGATTAATTTGCTCAGTGGCTCACTGAACTCAGGGAAACACTTATGTTTACCTGTTTATTATAAAATATATATTTAAAGGATACAAATAAACAGCCAGATGAAGATACATACTGTGAGGTTTGGAAGGGTACTGAGTCCAAGAGATTCTGTCCCTGTGGAGTTGGGGTGCAACACCCT
>NW_007771693.1:0-510 GCF_000696425.1 Galeopterus variegatus | reverse complement strand
CACAGACTTTATGAACATGAGCCTGAAAGCACAAGCAACAAAGGAAAAAATAAACAAAGGGACTACATCAAACTAAAAAGCTCTGCACAGCAAAGGAAACAATCACCAGAGTGAAAAGACAACCTACAGAGTGGGAGAAAATTTTTGGTAACTATGCATCCAACAAGGAATTAATATCCATAATATACAAGGAACTCAAGCAATTACACAGTAAAAAAACACAAATAACCCAATTAAAAAATGGGCAAAGGAGCTGAATAGACATTTAAGGGAAGACATACAAATGGCCCACAGGTACATGAAAAAATTCTCAACATCACTAGTCAAAAAGGAAATGCAAATCAAAACCACATTGAGATATCACCTCACCCCAGTTAGACTATCTATAATCAAAAAGACAGAGAATAACAAATGCTGGTGAGGCATGAAGAGAAGGGAACACTCCTACTCTGTTGGTGGGACTATAAATTAGTACAACCACTATGGAAAACAGTATGGAGGTTTCTCAAA
>NW_007771692.1:4961-5200 GCF_000696425.1 Galeopterus variegatus | reverse complement strand
ACATTTGTATGGAATAACAAAAGACCACGCATAGCCAGACAATGCTGAGCAAAAATAAAAATAAAAATAAAGCTAGAGGCATAACACTACCTGACTTTAAACTATACTACAAAGGTATAATAACCAAAACAGTATGGTACTGGCATAAAAATAGACACACGGATCAATGCAATAGAACAGAGGATCCAGAAATCAACCCACACACCTACAGCCATCTGATCTTTGACAAAGGCACCAAG
>NW_007771692.1:2215-3643 GCF_000696425.1 Galeopterus variegatus | reverse complement strand
CATGTTCTCACTTACTGGTGGGAGCTAAAAATAAATAAATAAATTCACACACACACACACAAAATCGGGGAGGGGGGGAGAAGACTTAACAACTACAACTCCTTGAAGTTGATACAACAAGCAAACAGAAAGGACACTGTTGGGTGGGAAGGGGGAGAGGGAGGAGGGAGGGGGGTTTCGGTAATGGGCCACAATAATCAACCTCATTGTATATCGACAAAATAAAATTTAAAAAATAAAAAATAATATATTAGCATTGTTACACATTGTCATCAATAGTTACCAAAAAAATGCTATTTTTCAAGATGTAAGTGTTAGTACAGATGAAGAGAAATGAGTATTCTCATACACAGCTGGTGGGGGTACAATTTATACAGCTTCTTTGGAGTCCATTTGGCAGGTCTTCTAAAATTAAAAATGTCCATACCCTATGACCCAGCAGACTGGACTCTGGAGCCCAACTATCTGGGTTCAAATTCTGGCACTCCTATTGTCTAGCTGTGTGACCTTTGACAAGTTCCTTAATCTCTCTGTACCTTCGTTTCCTCATCTGTAATCAAGGATAAAGGCATGGGGGTTGTTGTGAGAATTAAACGAGTCAATATATGTAAAGCATTTAGAACAGCACTTAGCATATAATTGTTATATGTGTGTTTGTTGCATACATTCCACTTCTCAGTATCTCCCTAGAGAAACACTTGTACATGTGCACAAAAAGCAGGTTCAGGGATGCTCAGCAGACAAAAAATGGAAACAACCTAAATATCCATCATAAGGAGATGGTGAAACATAGCAAGGTATAGTGGTACAATGGAATATCATAAAACAGCTAAGCAGAATGAAGTAGATCTCTTTGTTCTGATGTGGAAAGATCTCTGAGAGCTGTTACATAAGAAAAAGCTAGTTTTGGAATAATACATATAGGATAATCCTATCTAAACAAAACATACAATATCAAATGTATGGATACATGTAAGTATATCTATTCATAGAAAAAGATCTGGAAGGATTCACCTCAAATTGATGTTGTTAAAGTAGTTACTTAGCAAGAAACGTGGGGGCAATGATTTTATAGCAGAGTAGTATTCCATTGTGCAGATATACCACATTTTCCGTATCCACTCATCTGATGATGGACATTTGGGCTGGTTCCAACTCTTGGCTATTGTAAAGAGTGCTGCAATGAACATTGGGGAACATGTACATCTTCAACTTGATGATTTCCATTCCTCTGGGTATATTCCTAGCAGTGGGATACCTGGGTCATATGGCAGATCTATCTGCACTTGTTTGAGGAACCTCCATACCATTTTCCATAGGGACTGCACCATTTTACAGTCCCACCAACAGTGTATGAGGGTTCCTTTTTCCTCACAACCACGCCAGCATTTATCGTTCAGAGTCTTTTGGATTTTAGCCATCCTAACA
>NW_007771692.1:0-1324 GCF_000696425.1 Galeopterus variegatus | reverse complement strand
TATCGGAGAAAAGAAATGCTACTGATTTTTGTGTGTTGATTTTGTATCCTGCTACTGTGCTGAAATCATTTATCAATTCCAAGAGTTTTTTTGTAGAGGCTTTAGGCTGTTCGATATATAGGATCATGTCATCTGCAAACAGGGACAGTTTGACTCCGTCTTTTCCAACCTGGATGCCCTTTATTTCCTTCTCTTCTCTGATTGCTCTGGCTAGTAATTCCAACACTATGTGGAATAGGAGTGGTGACAGTGGGCATCCTTGTCTGGTACCTGTTCTTAAAGGAAAAGCTTTCAGCTTTTCCCCATTCAGGATGATATTGGCAGTGGGGTTATCATATATGCCTTTAATTATGTTGAGATACTTTCCATCTATACCTAACTTATAGAGGGTTTTGGCATGAATGAGTGTTGAATTTTATCAAATGCTTTTTCATCATCTATAGAGATGATCATATGGTCCTTGTGTTTGATTTTATTAATATGGTGTATCACATTTATTGATTTGCATATGTTGAACCAACCTTGCATCCCTGGGATGAATCCCACTTGATCATGGTGAATAATTTTACATATGAGTTGCTGTATTCTGTTTGCTAGTATTTCAGTCAGGATTTTTGCATGTATATTCACCAAGGATATCGGCCTGTGGTTTTCTTTTTTGGTTATATCTTTACCTGGTTTTGGTATCAGGGTGATATTTGCTTTATAGAATGAGTTTGGGAGATTTGTGTCTCTTTCAATCTTTTGGAATAGTTTGTAAAGAATCAGTGTCAATTCCTCCTTGAATGTTAGGTAAAATTCTGCTGTGAATCCATGTGGTCCTGGGATTTTCTTTGTTGGGAGCCTTCTGATAACAGCTTCAGTCTCCTTTATTGTTATTGGTCTGTTCAGATTTTCTACATCTTCATGGCTCAGTTTTGGGAGATTGTGTGTGTCCAGAAATTTATCCATTTCCTCCAGATTTTCAAATTTGTTGCCATATATTTGTTTATAGTAGTCTCAAATGATTCCTTGTATTTCAGATGAATCAGTTGTAATATCACCTTTTTCATTTCTAATTTTTGTTATTTGAATCTTCTCACTTCTTTTTTTGTTAGCCATGCTAATGGTTCATCAATTTTATTTATCTTTTCAAAAAACCAACTTTTTGATTCATTGGTCTTTTGTATCATTTTTGGCGTTTCAATTTCATTAAGTCCTGCTCAGATCTTAATGATTTCTTTCCGTCTGCTAACTTTAGGTTTGGATTGTTCTTGTTTTTCTAGTTCTTTAAGGCGCATTATTAGATTGTTCACTTGCCATCTTTCCATTCTTCTGACATGTG
>NW_007771691.1:4263-5201 GCF_000696425.1 Galeopterus variegatus | reverse complement strand
AAAAAAAAAAAAAATCTTGATTGCCAACCGTTGTGAATCGTATTCACATTGTAAAATGGAGTATTAAAATAAATCATGATGAATTATAACATTTATGTGATTTCTAAACTTGCAATGCTCAGCTTGCATGCGCCAAACTTTAAAAATTGAAATAACACAATTTTGTTTTCAAGGTTGAGGTATAAACTGCTTTTCTGAATTAGTAAATGTTCTGTTTAGAGGGAGTTGATGAATAGGTTCACAGCAAGTTTAGTTTATTTTTCAAATTGTATGTATCTTTCCAAATATATCATATAACATTTCTACCTGCCCAGGAATATCCTTTAAAGAATATCAGATACTGCATTGCTATATCTTAAATTAATTCACCCTAAATTACAAAAGTTCAGATTAAAGAAGCCCAAACTTTGTTCGAATTTTCTCATTGAATTCTGAATTTTTCAGCAAGATGTTGATATGCACCACTGAATCATCAAGTCCAGTTTATTTAGCTTGTGAAAAATAGCAAAGTACAGAAGTTGGCATCATCATGTTGTTTTAGGTAAGTATTTCAATAAGGAATTTTCTTCGCCATGAAAAAAGTACTGATTTCTTGTCTCACTAGTACAATTTTTAATAGCACCTTCCCTCAGGACAGACAATGAGCTTCAGTAGAAAAAAAGGACATTATGCAAATGGCTTCCTGTTTCATTAAAAATAAATTTGGAACATCAGCAATTTCAAAACAATAAATTCACATTTATATGTCATTATTTAATATGCTTTTTTTGTTGTTAATGACGACATCAACCAAATTACTGATGCTTATTTATGTAACCTCTCATTACTGTCTGAATACATTTCAATAGATTTAACATGAGCTGGTACTCCTCTAATTTTTTGCCATTATTTTTACTCCATCGACACAGTTGTCCTATGATTTTTTCACTACTTACTTG
>NW_007771691.1:1149-3950 GCF_000696425.1 Galeopterus variegatus | reverse complement strand
TTTTGCCATTATTTTTACTCCATCGACACAGTTGTCCTATGATTTTTTCACTACTTACTTGATGGTGTATTAAAAAATCTCTCTGAATACACAAATATATATGTTGTATAAGTACTGTATTCTATGAAGTGGTAGAAAAAACATCTAAACCCTCAATAAATAAACTAAAAATATTGTGCACAAACTAAATTCTCCAAAGTTTTTCATCATATATTACATTTACAAATCACTTCATTTCTTTGAAAAGCAATGCTCCCCAACTAGTTACTTATTTTTCTATATTTTTTGTCCTGACTCATTTTTTTTCACAGACTATAATTATATTGCATATTTATTTGTTTAATAATGTATTGTCTATCTCTCCCTCTAAAGTGTAAGATTTGATGTGCCTAATATTCTACTGTATGCTTTGAATCTAGAAAAGTGCTGCTATCAGAGTAGGTCCTCAATAAATATATTTTTGAAAGAATTAATGAATGTACATTCCTGATTTTGTCTTTGAACTGAATTCTACCAATTGGACTTTTATAGTGTCTTATTTATTTATAATACCTGTAGCAATATCAGAATGATAAAGTCATTAATATTTCTTCCTGTATGTATATGTCTCTTCATTACATATGTTCATTTACATTATCAAATTAAATTTTCTTTGCAAAATTTTTTCAATGCAGAGTAATTGAATTTAGGCTGAAATACATAAAAATTATTTAATGTTCATTATGTTCTATTTCAATATAATATAATTTGACAAGGACCATATGATTATTTTGCAAAAAAAATATTGTTAAGCTTCACCTTGCAGGCCTATGAAATATATATTGGAATAACAATTAAGCTCAAATAAAAATTGTTTTCTTAATTCTTTCATATATTTTTGTGATGTTTTGTGATTACAACTTTTCTCAGGATAAAACAGCCAAAATGAATACCCAGTGCTGGGTGCTTCTAATGAAAGCCGGTGTCCTTGTCCCTCAAGTTGAATCCAGGGTTTATGACAAATTTCAACGATATTTCTCCATGGGAGTGGGATGTAACTCCTATTTGGTAGAGAACATTGAAGAAGACATTTGACATAATCTAATGAAAGCCGGTGTCCTTGTCCCTCAAGTTGAATCCAGGGTTTATGACAAATTTCAACAATATTTCTCCATGGGAGTGGGATGTAACTCCTATTTGGTAGAGAACATTGAAGAAGACATTTGACATAACACAGGAAAACTATTCCCTCCAATAAAGTATTTACAGAGTTCCAACTCATTCTTCCTCTCTCTGATTACATCCAGGCACACCAAAAACAAACAAACTACACATAGGTTGTCTCTTAGTGAGGAAGGCAAACATATGTGGGTAAGGTGATATTGTAGTTATGAAGCTAAAGAAAATAAATTATATTAAGTTTCCTAAAAGCAGATATCTAGATTAAGATTCTAAAGAAAAAAAATTAAAATGAAAGGAATAGAATTTATATGCAGGAGACAGGTGAGAAAAACTAGTAAAAAAATTAAATTCTCTAAAGTATAAAATGCACAGAGACACAAAAATGCTACAGGAAAATTTACTGCTAACATATGACTCACTGTGACAAGATCTCACATATAAAGACAAAACAAGAGAGAGATAAAAATAGAGACTGCTGAACAAAGAAAACAAATTGATGACTGAAACAAATCCATCAAAAAACTAGTATATAGCAGTCAAGAGAGCATGCCTGGGGTCCTAGGCAGCAGCCAAGGACAGCATGCACCTCCCACCTGAAAGCACGCACCAAGAACACCACTTCTACATGGGTGGCCCACCACAACCACAGCTGCCACAAAAGTGACTTCATGCCACAACAGTAGATACAGCCAACAGTCAGAAGACACTCAACTGCATTGACACGAGAAGAATCACCAGTGAGGACCAGAAAAAGAAGATGATATCTCTCTCCACAAAGAACTCTAAGCCCACTCCAGAGTAAGAGAAGAAGCAACTGATCTACCAGATGATCACACATTAACATAGAGATACTAGAAATATGAAAACCCAGGAAAATATGATACCACCAAAAGAATAAAATAATTCTTAAACACCAGACCCTATAGAGAAGGAAAACCTTGACTGAAAAGGAATTCTGACCAACAATCTTAAGGAAACTCAATAAGATACAAGAAGACTCAATTAGACAACATAAAGAAATGAGGGGAAAAAAATCCAGGATATGAAGGAAGAAATTTACAAAGGATTAAAACCTTAAAAAGAATGTAGCAGAAGTCATGGAACTGAAAAATTCACTCAATGTAGTAAAAAACACAACTGATAGCTTAAGCAGCAGTTTAGAACAAGCAGAAGAAAGATTTCTCATCTTAAAGAGGGTTTTCAAGATAACCAAGGTGGATAAAAAGCAGAAGAAAGGAAAAAGGAATTTTAAAAAATGAAGAAAATCTAAGAGAGCTAGAAGGCAACCTTAAGCACACAAGCATTCAAATATAGCTGTTCTGGAAAGGGAAGAGATAGGAAAAAGCATTGAAAACCTGTTCAATGAAATAAAAATGTAAAAGGAAAACTTCCCAAGTACAGGGAGAGAGATGGACCTTCAGACCCAGGAGGCTCAAAGATCTTCAAACAGATTCAACTCCAAAAGATCTTCTCCAAGACACATTATAGTCAGACTGCCAAAGCTCAAAGACAAAGAGAGAATCTTAAAAGAAGCAATAGAAAAGGGTCAAATCACCTATAAGGGAGCCCCTATCAGACTAACAGCAGACTTCTCAACAGAAACGCTACAGGCTAGAAGAAAGTAAGATGATCTATTCAAA
>NW_007771691.1:0-707 GCF_000696425.1 Galeopterus variegatus | reverse complement strand
AACAGCAGACTTCTCAACAGAAACGCTACAGGCTAGAAGAAAGTAAGATGATCTATTCAAAATACTAAAAGAAAAAAACAAAAACAAACAACAACAAAAAAACTGTCTGCCAAGAATACTATACCCAGCAAAGCTATTCTTCAGAAATGAAGGAAAAATAGTGTATTTTCCAGACACACAAAAAGAAAGAAAAGAAAAAGAAAACTGCAGGAGTTCACCACCACATGGCTAGCCCTACAAGAAATCCTCAAGGAAGTCCTGCATCTGGAATCTGAAAAATGATAATCACTACCACAATTACACAAGAAAGAACAAACCCCACTGGTAGAACAAAAATGCAATGATAAAGAGAAGGAAACTAAACCTTATCACCACAAAAAACCATAATGACAATGTGTGTCTTTACAGATAAAGCAATTTTCTTGAAGGCAGCATATAGTTGGGTCTTGTTTTTTAATTCATTCAGCCAGTCTTTATTTTTAATGGGAAATCTAATCCACTTACGTTTAATGTTGCTATTGAAAGGTCTAGTCTTATTCCTGACATTTTGTTAATTATATTATAGCTTTTTAAAAAAATATTCTTTATTCCTTTTTTCCTCTTTTATCATTTGTCTTTTGCTGTTTGGTGGTTTTTTGTAGTAATAAGATATATATATATATATATATATTTTTTTTTTTTTTTTTTTTTTTTTTTTTTTCTCCTTT
>NW_007771690.1:4799-5202 GCF_000696425.1 Galeopterus variegatus | reverse complement strand
AAAAAATGAAAGAATTTAAAGATATGAGATGATTGGAAGATTTGTATATTCCCTGGATATTTGATATAGTTCATGTTTTTAAGTGCAATAGTGATTATGGTTTTTAAGAGTCCTAAGTATATGTACTGACATAAATGTGACTGAAAAGACATGTAATTTGCTTTAAATAATCTGGAGGGAGGATCAGGGGTAATGTTAAAACTGATTGACCATGAGTTTGGTTATAATTAAGCTGGGTGATGAGCATATGAAAGTTTTTTAAACTGTAACTTCTACTTTTGTAGATGTTTATATTATTATTATTATTTTTTCTGACCAGTAAGGGGATCACAACCCTTGGCCTGGTGTTGTCTGCACCATGCTCAGCCAGTGAGTGCACTGGCCATCCCTATATAGGATCCGA
>NW_007771690.1:0-4583 GCF_000696425.1 Galeopterus variegatus | reverse complement strand
ACATGATGATCAAATCAGGATAGTTATAAAGCATACTATACTAATTCTTAGTGTCCATTAACCAATTTCTCCCTAACTTCCTCTCCCCACCCTTTATAAACAAAAGAAGAAAATACCTCAGAAACATGTTATTTTCTTGTGGGTTCCTAGTTTTGCTAAAGAAATTAACAGAACTTAGTACAATTGCTCTTATTTGTAAGGCTATAATTTTCTAAAATTAATTCTGATACAGCTTCATCCCAGCATTTGTGGGGTCTGGAGCAAGACCATATAAGTGGTGGTCCACATTCCACATGTCTAAATATGTAAAAGTCATAAATCAAGCCAGCAAACTCCCAAATAAAATATGTTCTTCCTTTTCTTGATGAATATTCCTTCATCACGACTAGGAGGCCAAATTGAGTTTAGAATTCTCAGACTCTTTGGAGTTTTGGTCCATGATCGTGCAGGGACAACCAGTACTGAGCTCCCAGCTGGCAGCCCAGTCTTTGGTTGTCTCCCTTTCCTTTCCTTTCCACAGATCCATCTTGTCATACCACCAGGACCTGAGCACTTGGATGCACACTCCAGCTTTCATCTCTATACACTGTGCACACCCCTGTATGCTGCCTCTCCTTGGCTGCTCCTTGGGCTTTGGGTGTACACACAGCCTGTGCAGGTCCTAGAAGCAGATGCAGAGCCATTTGGAAGGAAATTCCTGGTTCAAAGTACTCTAAGTATCATGAAACAAAGGGGAGGCACAGCACATACTCTTAATACTGGGGAGTCCTCACCTGGTAGAAGGGATTGGCCAGAGGCAGGTGAGAGTGGAGCTCTTTAAAGCTCAGGATTTGGAAGGAAATTCCTGGTTCAAAGTACTCTAAGTATCATGAAACAAAGGGGAGGCACAGTACATACTCTTGATACTGGGGAGTCCTCACCTGGTAGAAGGGATTGGCCAGAGGCAGGTGAGAGTGGAGCTCTTTAAAGCTCAGGGTCCAGAGGTTGGCATTTGTGCCTAGTCTAAGAGAAATACAATGCTGTTAGGTTAGATTCTACAATTCTTACAGGAAACTCTTAATTTTGTTCACATGGTTTGATATTTTTAATTGCTTTTGACATTTGGCTTTTGCAAATATTAACAATTTAGATGATGGAAGTGCAAACTGAATATTTGTCTTATAAAAATTATTTTTTACTCTCAAAATATATTTAGTAACTTCAGAGGACTTAGCTGCCCATCTACTTTGTGGAATTAATACCAGCTGAAAACATATTTAAGAAAACAATTCTAATTGTCTAAACTCTTCTCAAGAGAAGAGATGATTCTTGTTTGGGCAGCACCCAAGGCCTAACACCTGACCTCTACAACATAAATGCTACTGTGAGCAGCAGGAGGGACACTGTTCTGACAAGTTGGCCAAAAACTTTCCCGAAACAGGAAGTATAATCCCATGAAGCAGCTGGAAACAATTCAGCAAGGAAAACTGCCCTAGTTGCCCTCTGGCCTATCATCTGGGGATGAGTCTTATTCTATCCATTTGCTAAAAGTGTAAGGCCAGCAGTAGACTCGGTGCAAACATCTGGCCCTGGTCAGCTCTAATAGAAATAAGACAATCAGCTATGGGACAGTCTGCTCCACCATGGTGACCTTGGGCCCAATTTAGTGGCATCTGGACATTTGTAGGAGGCAAATTATAGTGTCGTTCTGACAATAATTTTATATTAAGCCAAATGGCTGCTACTCATCTGTCTACACAAAGGCTTTGGAAGGGATTCTAATACTTCTGAGTCTGACTGCAGATGGTATCGCCATTCTTGTGGATGATGGCTAATGGTTTCAGCTGAAAGTTAGCATCAGAAGTATAGCTACTAATTATACTCTTAATCCATTTTTAAACTGGATATTTATAGAGTGTTTTTATCCTGTTCCAGACACTGCGTGTGTCTCTCTGTGTGTATGTGTGTGCCCTTAATTTAACTCTTTAGATAACCGGCAAAGTGAATAGCATCACTCCTATTTGTAAAGATGAATAAACTAAGACTTAGCTAAGGGCATAAAATGCATAAGAACTCGTATGTAGTACCTGATACATTTTTTTCACTTCCAAAGTTTCCTGCTTTTTCTGTATGTTGCACTGCTCTTGGTCTTCCCCTTTTCTTCTATGGAGAATTTTCATTTCTGCCTCCCAGCTGGAATTCTATTTCATTGTCCTCTCATATACTTTCTTAATTCACCTGGAATCTCAGTATCTATTTGGGGGGAGGTTCTAGTACTTGTACTCTGTGTCCTTCTTTTCCTAGAGCTAAAAATATCATGTGATTTTTCCCCTAAACTATCTTTTACTCTGTGGTCACTGTTTTGTATTCTTCATTGAAGCACCCTGTTCACCAAATGTTCATCACTGCCCAATATGAATGGGGCTCTTGAGTGAAACTGAGTACAGGGAAGAAGAATCGGTTCCACTTACTTTACGCTTCTCTGCACTGAAGTTACCAGAGCCCAATCTGCTTTGGTTCATGCCTCAGGGACATACTGGTTTCCCTGGGAATTGTGGCAAAAGGGTGTGAGGGAAGTGGTGGTCCCAGTTGCGTTTGTGGAGTGGTGTTCTCATGCATGTTGCACATGTCTGTCATGAAGACTCTGGTCCACACTGATTAAATGTAAATGAACTGGTCTTGTTCACCAGTTGATTCATAAGCACATTTGGTCTCCCCCCCAACCTATGTGAATCTTCTACTTTCTGTGTATCCCCTTGGTTCTGGGAGTAGAGTTGGTAACCAGTAAGTATCTGCTGGTTGATCACTTAGATGCACAGTGGCAGTAATCAGGTGTGGTTTTAGGCAAGGTGGCCCAGGCTTCCATGAGGTCCCTGCGTGGGAAGGGTACTTGGCAGGTCTCCAGCTTCTATAGCGCTCTTTATCTGCAGCAATAATTATGAATTCATCTTTGCTTAAGTGGTGAAAGTAGAGAATGTGTGAGAGGAGGCCTTTCTCTAGTTCTTTTATTTGGTGTGTGCTATGGACTGAATTTCGTCCCTCCAAACTTCATATGTTGGAGCCCTCACCCCCACTGTGGAAGTATTTAGAGATATGCCCTTTAAGGGAGCTAATTAAGGTTAAATGAGGTCATAAGGGTAGGGCCCTCATCTCGTAGGACTGGTGCCCTGAGGAAGACACACCGAGTACTCTCTCTCTGCTGACACACAGCGGAAAGGCCATGCGAGGATACAGCAAGAAGTGGCCATCAGCAATCCAGGAAGAGAGACCTCACCAGATCCTAACCCAGACAACACCTTCATCTTGGACTTCTAACCTCAAGAACTATGAGAAAATCAATTTCTGTTGTTTGAGCCACCCAGTCTGTGTTATTTCCTTATGGCAGCCCAAGCATTCTAATGTAGTGTGTGGGACCAGAAGGACAGAGATGTAACACTGGCTGCATATTTGTATATGTAGCACACTTCCTTGCGTTTACCAATGGGAAAAGCTGTGGGTTATGTGCGATTTCCAGCATGTCACTCCATCTCCTTTCTTCCACTCGAGAAAACACACCAGGATACATGTGAGTGGGGCTAATATGACTATCAGGAATGATGGTCAGCTTTTTCTCACCCTAACAGACAGACTACTTGGTGGTTAGACATACGGTGTTGTTAAAAATGCCAAAATACTTCCCTCCTGTATGATAAAAGCTTAGATTGTCCTAACCCTCCCTCCCCCAGTATCCTATGCACTTACACATGTCTTCTGTAGTGCTCTAGACTTCCCCATCCTCCTGTACCTGAAACAGACCCTCAGGCCAGTATCCTTTTTGTTTGGTTGATGCAAAGACCCTACTAGTTGCAAATACTTTATCACCCCTGCTTATTTTAGAAATAATCCTGAATCAGCTTTTTAAAGTAAGTCATTTGAAAACTTCAGTACTTGATTAGCTGTTAACTAGAGGCACTTTCCAATTGGTCGGGAGTCACAGGGCTACCATTGAGAACTTTTGCAGGAGCCACAGAAGGAAATCAAATCCGTGAATGAGATCATTTAAGCATGTGGTAGACTGGCTCATGGATACCTCCTGCAGGGCTGCGAGGGGTGAGGGACCACAGGAATCTCGAGCTGCTGCAAGGCTGGCAGATGATGAGTAATGTGCTTTGCCCTTCGATTGCATTTCTTCTTTTGCTCTGAAGCCTTCTTGTATTAAGTCCAAGGAAATGAGTAGTTTGTGTCAGCTAGGAGCAAAATCAGGATAATTTATTGACTTGAATGCCTGTGTTTCTGCATGTTTCTGTGATTACTTGGTACAATAATTGAATTTATGCTGCTGTTATTTTTTCTAAGCTCATTTTGGGACTTTGCCTAGCATATTTAGATGGAAATATTTTAATACTTGTTTTACTTATTCCCCCCCCCCCAAAAAAAAACTTGATCCCATTGAGAATGCCTAATGGAATCAGTTCTTGATAAGTACTTTTAATCCTCTTAATCACTTGAATTCAAAAGAATGCTTTATTTGAAAAAGACTTTTAAAAAATCAGATTTTAGGGCCGGCCCAGTGGCGCACTGCTACAGTGCACTGCTTGGGAGCGCGGCGGCGCTCCCGCCGAGGG
>NW_007771689.1:0-5202 GCF_000696425.1 Galeopterus variegatus | reverse complement strand
TCTGCCAGGCACCGCACTCAGGGTGTACTTGCCTCATCTCACTGAGCCTTCCCTGTAAACCCCTGGGGGAGGATGCTATTATGCCCATTTTTCAGATGGGAAAATCAAGACACAGAATTAGGTATCGAGAGTGAGAGGTAAGATATGAACCCAGTCAATGCCCAGCTGTAGAGCACTGCTCCTACCAGATGCTGTGACTTCCCTCCAAGGTCTGTAGAAGAAGCTCCATAAATACACAATTGGATGGGCAGCAAGAGAAAGATAAGGGACCTCAGCAGATTTCTTTTCATAGTACACTAACAGAACACCCTCTGCCCTTCACTGCCCACCTCGTGGTGCCTCTGCAGGCTGCTTGTATCTTTTACCTGACTTCTGATTGAGACTGCACACCAATTGCAAAGCCCAAGGTGGCCTGGGCTGCATGAAAGGTTTGAGAACAAAGGACTCACCTCCTACCCAACTGTCCCAGGGACACGTGATCGGGGAAGAAACTGTTCCCAAAGCCACACAGGAAACCACGTCTCTGTAAACTCACTGATGACGTCAGCACCGCGTCCAGAAAGGCCCTGCGCCTTCCTCCCACTCATCCCGGCACTAACCAATGACTAAAAACATTTCAAAATAGCACCTGTCCCTCAGCTGGGGCTGCTGCAGAAATATTGTTTATGATCATTTTCAAGAGAGAAAATGAGTCTGTTGGAAATCGGTGCAGCATCAGGCTCTGATTTTAACCTGCCTGGATCAGGCCAGGAAACAGAGTTTATGCCTTTTCCTGCAAGATGTTCATGGGGGGTGGGGGGGGGAATGGCTGCCTGTACCGGTTGTAGGCCATGAGGGTCAGCAAGGGCCTCACCCCCATAAAACGCAGGGAATCAGAGGCTCCAGGGTGAGAGACACCCCAGACCCCACTAGGAGCAGCTGCTCTGAGAAGCCAGCCAAGGCAAGGGAGGCTGCTCAGTGCTGGCTTCAATCCCAGCCCAGTTTCTCCTCACCCCAGGCTCCCAAAGTTCCCAAGGGACTCCTGCCCCCACCAGTCACTCTTAAACCGATTGTGAAATCTGCCAAAGCCATGTAAAAGAATACTTACTGTGAAACAATAAAAAAAATAACTACAACAAAATAAATATCCATCAATAAGTTTACAATTAAACTATGGTAATCTTTATCAATGGAACACCATGGAATTAAATGAATGAAGTGGATCTCTCCATAATAGCATGGAAATCATGCCAAGAAATATTGTCAAGTTGAAAGGCAAGCCACATAAATATGCCTCTATCTCTATCATCTACCTACCTATGTAAACACTGAACTCAAGGTTGTGATTCCTTTAGGGAGGGCAGTGGGATTAAGGAGGGGGAGGGATGGAGGTAAATAATGAGGACTTTTGCTCCACTTGAATTATTTGTTTTTTTGTTTTTTGTTTTTTTTTTGGCTTCTGGCCTGACAGAGATTCAAATCTGGACCTTTGTGTTATCAGCAACACACTCTAACAAACTGAGCTAACCAGCCAGCCCCCATTATTTGACTTTTTACAAGAATGTGCAGGGTACTTCAAAAAGTTCATGGAAAGATTCCTATTATCTTTTAATTCTATTTTTCCACGAACTTTTTGAAGTACCCTCATATTCATGTATTACTTATATCATTAAAAATTAGGGCCGGCCCGGTGGTGCACTCCTACAGTGTGCCACTTGGGAAGCGCAGCGGCGCTCCCGCCAAGGGTTCGGATCCCACATACAGACCAGCCACTCACTGGCTGAGCGAGGTGCGGGGGCAACACCGAGGGTTGCGATCCCGTTGCCGGTCCTGGTCTGGTACGGGCGCGACACGGAGGGTTGCGATCCGTTGCCGGTCACAAAAAAAAAAAAAAGAGACAAAAAGGAAAAAAAAAAAAATTAAATACATTCCCAAGCAAAACAAAGCTGGAGAGGATGATCCGCTACCAGAGTATGACCAGTTCATTCCTGAGTCCAATCTCGGTTTCTCTGGGCTTTTCTCCCTTGTGGGCATCAGGACTGCTCTGAAGCAGCCTGCTTGGTGCTTTGCCTGTCCCCAGCACCACCCTGGCCGCCCTCAGCTGCAGGCTCTTGGTTTCACCTTCATGTGCAGCCTCACCCCACCAGCTTCGCCCCAGGCTCTGGAAGCCAGCCCGGTATTTTAGGTCCTGAAACCAAATTTTGGATCCTCAGTCCCACGGCCAATGTCCCCTGGAGCGCCCTCCCTATGTAGACACTGAGTCTCTCTGCCTGGATGTCCCCCAGTGCCTCTCCTAATGTCCCAGCCTCTTGCTGGGATCTTACAGCCCATGCACCCCATTCTGCCTGGTGTGCTGGACTTTCCTCATCCCTAACTGGCAAAGCCACAACTAGGGTGAGGTGCCTCATCCTGGCCCTGCTCCCAGAGTTGTCTCCCCCACTGGTCCCACTGGTATAACAGCCCTGTCTAGTGGCCCCCTCACAGTGACAGGTGGAAGGGGGTGTGGGTTCTACCATCCAGCAGGCCTAGGCTAGGCTACAAAACCACCATACGTGGCCTCCCCAGCTTGGAGGTAGCAGCCTGAATGAACTTTCCAAGGACGTATATGGGCTTTGGGGTCCTAAACTGACAGGTGGCCTGGGTGTTGGTTTCAGCCTCTTATGAGGGATGTCCTGGGAGCAGAGCCAGTGAGCAGCCCAGGCAGGGGAGGGGAGCCAGCACGAGGCCCCTCCCTGGACATCACCTCCCCCCACCTGTCTGCTCAGACCACCCTGACCATCTGTTTCTTCTGGCTAAATCTGCAGCATGAGACACTCTGGGGAGGATTTCAGGAGTGGGGCTGCCAGCATTGTTGTGCATGACTATAGGGGGCTGTGTCATGTTCCTCCCCAGAATACTCTAGAAGCAGGAGTGTTCCTTCCTCACAACCAGCTTTTTAGACTATTATCTGCAGTTGGGCTCAGAGGCAGGAGAATGAACTAAATGACCCCTGATGGTACCAGGACCCAACCAGGCACTGGTTACACAGTGTTGTGGTTGTAACTGCCTGCTGTCCCCTACGGTCCCCTGCCTTCCTCTTCTAGTCAGGAACACCCTGCTTATCAGAATGTGGGCCCATGGCAGCTGCCAGCTCCCAGGCCATCCACAAACAGAGGGAGACACCTGCTCCTCAGTGGGCTGGGCGGGCCTACCCCGCTGACTTCTTGCTTTCATGTCGATGGAAACGGCCTCTCTCGGTAATGATGATGGATTTTCTTCTGCACCGTTGTCAAGGCAGGTGTGCCTGGAATTCAAACAGACCCCTCCTCCAACACTCGGCAGTGCCCATCTGTTCCTTGGCCTCTCTCAAATCCTCAGTTATCATGATGAACTTGTCCAGGGCTCTGAATATCTATTAATAAATACCATCCCTGAGATGACACCATCCAATTACCAAACACATGGTATTAACAACGTGGTGGCGGGAGTGGGAGGTGCGCAGGCTTTCACATTGTCCTGCTCACTCAGAAGGTGAGGGTGCAGGGTCACAGCAGCCAGGGCCCTTCTGAGGCCACCAGGACCCTCATCAGATGTGGAAAAATCTCCAGAGACACAAAGAACCAAGATAGGGATGGTTACAAAGCCACCCTGAGAGCCAGCACGCTTCTCGGGTTAGTAGCAGCTGCCAGTAGCTTCTGCATAAGTACTGTCAGGTGGGCGTCTGGTCGGAGCTGATGTGTGGGTGTGGAAGAGACAGTCACAGTGACGTGAGTTGAGAACTGAAGGTTATTTTGAACCCTTTCATTTTAATTTGAGCTTCCTCCCTTTTCTTTGGGGAAAAGAAGTTGTTTTTCCATGAGTAAGCAGAGAGGTGGAAAGAGAGAGATGGTGGAGCTGGCCTCAGCTCCTTCCTGGCCTGGTCATTTCCCTGGAATCCTGCTTGGAGGCAAAGGCATGGCCAAGATGACCTCTGGCCTCCTTTCCCGGGGCTGGAGGAATCGAAGGGAAGTATAATGCCCATAAGGCTTGAGGGGAGACTCATGGTCATGGCAACCACGCACTTTGGAGTTTCTCCATGTGAGTGGGTGGTCCGAGTTATTGAGAAGCAAAATCTGAGGTTCAGAGAGATGCTCAAAGCTGGGCACCAAAATGTCCAGGGAAAAAGCAGCACTAACACTCATGGTTTTGGTGTGAGGGTGGCCCTCGACTTGGCTTTGCCAAATCTACTTAGAGACCCACCCCCAGTCAGAGCTCACCTAAGTGACACCCCACAGAGGGCGAGGGTGGGGAGCACCATCATGACACGGACAATCAATCTAACAACAGGGCCAATGGAAGCGGAGTGGGGCATCTTGGAGAGAGAATACCTTTATAGAGTATTTCCCCAACTTCTGAGAATCAGATCCTGTTATATTCAAGTCACACATACCTTGGCAGGTTCTCGTTCCCCCCATTCTGACTCAGGATCCCATCCACCTCTTCCTCTCTCACCAAACTGAGAGGAAGCAGGCACACGGTCCCCTAGACGTGGGTGCCTCCTTGCACGCTGGGACCCCAGCTTGGCCTCTGTTGGGGGTCCAGGGAGCTGCCCCCTCATCCAAGCCTGGGTGCCCAGCAGAAATAACACCATCTCACTTGGCACCGAGCAAAGTGCTCTAATCCCACAGAAGGCAGGGAAGCCAGATTTTAATTCAGGCAATATTTAAGATGCCCAGGAGCAGAGACAAGCTAATGTTTGCATAAATGCCCTCCCACTGAACTTCCTCCTGTCCATCTGTCCCCCAGCTCTCGCACTTCTAAGGCTGCCTTGTGGGTAAACAAGGGAGTCCCGGAGAGGCAGAGCCCTCCCCACGGCCAGGCCCACTGCCTCCCCGCCCAGAGCCCAGCCCTGCCTCCGCCTGTCCCCTTTCCCTGCACTCCTCTCCCCCACCCCTTTTCCATTCCCTTTATCTCCTTCCTCTCTGCTCCCATTTCTGGCCCAGGCTGAGCCCTCCATAATGACTTAATCTTGCCGACAAGGTGACAAGCGGATGAATCGAACTCTGAGGCTTTTTTCTCCACTCCAGATTCATTTGAAGATTTCTCCCAGATGCGGCACTAAAACCCTAGATTCAATTTCCCTTTGACATAATAACCGAATTAGTCTCATATTGTCATACATAAATTACTAGCCAGCCAGGGTGCCACCAGAGGGAGAGAGAGCTGGAGAAAAAGCAAGGCCTGAGCATTCATAGGGGTGTGACT
>NW_007771688.1:0-5202 GCF_000696425.1 Galeopterus variegatus | reverse complement strand
GATGAAGAAAGCATCAGCAAATAAACAAACAAAACAAAACAAAAAGGAGCACAAAAAATTTTTTAAAAAAAAAGAGAGACTAAAGATCTTGTGGGACAACAACAAGTATAACATCATACGCATGTCATACACATATGAGAGTCCCAGAAGAGGAGGAAAGAGAGAAAAGGACAAAGAGAATATCTGAAATAATGATGGCCAAAGACTTTTTAAACCTCAAAAGACACATAAACACACAAAGTCAAGAAGCTTAAAAAAACCCCACTAGGTGATATGATGAGTGAAGGAGAGAAATCCTATTTCCCAGGCATGAACAAGTTGGTATCTGCTTAGGCCTGAGCGTGGCCTCAATTACTCCACCTAATCCCAGGCCATTATTGTATATAGATAGGCTCCAGAGTTGCCTTTATATATGTTTGTCAACTTTGTCAATCTTTTCAAAAAATTGACTCAGTTTTATTGAATATTTCTATCATTTATGTCATTTATCTGTGACTTAATATCAGTATTTCCTTCCATTTCTTTACTGGGTGTTTAGTTTGTTCTCTTTCTGGTTCATTGAATTGTAATATTATGTTAGGTCACAAAACAAGTCTCAAAAAATTTTTAAAAATTGAAATCATGTTGACTATCCTGTCTGACACAATGGAATAAAACTAGAAATCATTAACAGAAGGGACTGTAGAAGCTGTACAAATACATGGAAATTAAACAACATGCTCCTAAAAAATGAATGGGTCAAAGAAAAAATTTAAAAGAGAAAAAAATTCTAAAGACAAATGAGAATGAAAATGCAACATACCAGACCCTGTATGATATAGCAAATGTAATTGTGAGAGGTTTATAGCAATAGATATCTACATTTTAAAAAAGTAAAGAGAGACTTCAAATAAACAACCTAACAATGCATCTCAAGGAACTAGAAAAACAAGAGGAAACAAAACTCCAAATGAGAAGAAGGAGAAAATAACAATGACCAGAGCAGAAATAAATGAATTTGAGATTTAATAAATCATGCAAAAGACTGATGACACACAGAGTTGATCTTTCAAAAAGGTAAACAAAATTGATAAATTTTTAGCTAGACTAACGAAGAAAAAAGAGAGAATACCCAGGTAATTAAAATCAGAAATGACATAATCTTATATTTAGAAAAACCCAAAGACTTTACCAAGAACCTTCTGGAACTAATAAATAAATTCAGTAAAGTGGCAGGATACAAGATCAACATACAAAATCTGTAGCATTTCTATACACCAACAGTAAGCAATCTGAAAAAGAAATTAAGAAAGCAATCTCATTCAAAATACTTACAAGAAAAATTAAATAATGACATAAATTTAACCAAACAGGTAAAGGACCTCTATAAGGAAATCTATAAAATACTGATGAAAGAAATAGAAGAGTTTCCCTATGTTTTCTTTTAGGAATTTTATAGCTTCAGGATGTACATTTAATTCTTTAATCTATTTTGAGTTGATTTTGTTATATGGTGAGATGTACAGGTCTAGTTTCATTCTTCTGTATATGGATGTCCAATTTTCCCAGCACCATTTATTGAAGAGGCTGTCTTTTCCCCAATGTATGTTCTTGGTGCCTTTGGATGTAGGTATATGGGTTGATTTCTAGATTCTCTATTCTGTTCCATTGGTCCATATGTCTGTTTTTATGCCAGTACCATGTTGTTTTTGTTACTATAGCTTTGTAGTATAATTTGAAGTTGGGTAGTGTTAAGCCTCTGTCTTTATTATTTTTTATTTTTTCACAGGATTGCTCTGGCTCTTTGGGACCTTTTGTTGTTCCATATGAATGTTAGGATTGTTTTTCTACTTCCATGAAGAATGTCATTGGTATTTTGATGGAGATTTCATTGAATCTGTAGATTGCTTTGGGTAGTATGGATATTTTCACAATGTTAATTCTTCCAATCCAAGAGCATGAAATATCTTTCCATCTTTTTGTGTCCTCTTCAATTTCTTTCAATAGTAATTCGTAGTTCTTGTTGTAGAGATCTTTCACATCCTTGGTTAACTTTATTCCTAGGTATTTTACTTTTTTTGGTGACTGCTGTAAATGGGCTAGCTTTCTTGATTTCTTTTTCTGCTAGTTTGTTGTTGGAGTATAAAAATGCAACTGGTTTTTGCCTGCTGATTTTGTATCCTGCAACTTTGCTGAAATCATTTATCAGCGCTTTAAGAGTTTTTTTGTTTTGTTTTGTTTTGTAGAGTCTTTAGGCTTTCCTCTACATAGGATCATGCCATCTACAGACACAATTTGACTTGATCTTTTTCAATCTGGGTGCCCTTTATTTCATTCTCTTACCTGATTGCTCTGGCTAGTATTTCCAATACTATGTTAAATAGGAACAGTGAGAGTGGGCATCCTTGTCTTGTTCCCATTCTTAAGGGTAAAGATTTCAACTTTTACCTATTCAGGATGATATTCGTGGTGGATTTGTCATATATGGCTTTATTGTGTTGAAATACTTTCCTTCTATACCTAATTTGCTGAGAGCGTTTATCATGAAAGGATGTTGAGTTTTGTTAAATTCTTTTTCAGCATCTATTGAGATAATCATATGGTTTTTGTCCTTGATTTTTTTATATGGTGTATCATATTTATTGACTTGTGTATGTCGAACCATCCTTGCATCCCTGAGGTGAATCCCACTTGATCATGGTGTATAGTTTTTTTTATATGTTGCTGTATTCTGTTTACTAATATTTTGTTGGCTACTTTTTGTGTTGATGTTCATCAAAGGTATTGGCCTGTAGTTTTCTTTTTTGCTATATCTTTGTCTGGTTTTGGTATCAGGGTGATGCTGGCCTCATAGAATGAGTTTGGGGAAATGGCCTCTGTTTCAATTTTTTGGAATAGCTTGAGGATAATTTGTATTAATTTCTTTTTAAAGGTTTGGTAGAATTTAGTAGTAAAGCCATCTGGTCATGGGCTTTTCTTTGTTGGGAAACTGTTGATTACTGCTTCAATCTCTGCTTGTTATTGGTCTGTTCAGTTTTTCTATATCTTCTTGGTTCAGTCTTGGTAGTTTGTATGTGTCCAGAAATTTATCCATTTCCCCCAGGTTTTCAAATTTGTTGATGCAGTTATTCACACACACATGTGCAAAAAGATACTCCATGTTCACAGATTAGAAAAATTAATATTGTCAAATATTTTATACTTCTCAAAGTGATCTACAGATTCAATGCCACCCATAACAAAATACCAAAGACATTCTTCACAAATATAGAAAAAGTGTTATAGGATAATTCATATGGAACAACAGAAGACCCTGAATAGCAAAAGCAATCCTGAGCAAAAAGAACAGAGCTGGAGGAATCATACTGCCTGACTTCAAAATATACTACAAAGCAATACTAACCAAAACAGTGTGGTACTGAAAAAAAAATGCTTATACCAATGGAACAGAATAGAGAACCAAGAGATAAATATATGCATTTATAGCCAACTCATTTTTTACAAAGGCATTAAGAACATACATTGGGGAAAGAACAGTCTCTTCAACAAGTTGTGCTGGCATAACTGAATATCCGTATGCAAAACAATGAAACTACACCCCTGTATCTCATTATAAACCAAAATCAACTCAGAATTAATGAAAGACCTAAAGGTAAGACCTGAGACTATAAAACTCCTAGAAGAAAACTTTCAGAAAACGCCACTGGACATTGTTCTGGGCAAAGATTTTTTTGAGTAAGACCTCATAAACAAACACACACAAAAAAGCAAAAACAGGCAAATGGTATTATATTAAGCTGAAAAGCTTCTGCACAGCAAAAGAAACAATTGACATAGTAAATGAAAAAGCTACAGAATGGGAGAAAATATTTGCCAAGTATCTATCTGGTAAGGGATTAATAACAAGAATATACAAAAAACTGAAGTCATTGGCAAAAAAACCCAAAAAACAAAAATACTACTACAACAACAACAAATGATTAAAAAGTTGTCAAATGATCTAAATAGACATTTGTCAAAAGAAGACATACAAATGGCCAACAGGTATATGAAAAAATCCTCAAAATCACTAATTGCCAGCGTAATGCAAATCAAAACTACAATGAGATATTATCTTACCCCAGTTAGAATGGCTATTATCCAAAAGTCAGAAAATAACATGCCGGTGAGGATGCACAAAAAGGGGAACTCTTGTGCACTATTGGTAGCAATGTAAACTACTATAGCCATTATTTAAAAAAACATTACAGAAGTTTCTCAAAAAACTAAAATTAGAAATACCATGTAATCCAGCAGTCTCACTGCTGAGTATATAGCCAAATGAAAGAAAACTAGTATGCCAAAGCGATATCTGCACCCCCATGTTTATTGCAGCATTACTCATAATAGTCAAGATGTGAAATCAACCCAAGTGTTCATTAATGGATAAATGGATAAAGAAAATATGATACATATACATGATAGAATAATACTGAGCCACAAAAAAGAATAAATCCTATCATTTGTAGCAACATGGATAAGACTGGGAGAAATAAGCCAGGCACAGAGAGGGAAGTATTCCATGTTCTCATTCATATGCTGGAGCTAAAAGAGAAGTTGATCTCATAGAGGTTGAGAGTAGAATAGTTGCTACCTAAGGCTGGGAAGAGTAGGAAGAGAGAGAAGGTGAAGAAAGGTGGGTTAATAAGTCCAAAAATACAATTCAATAGAAAAAGTAGATTCTAGTGATGGATAGCACAGTAGGGTAGCTAGCCAATAATTTATTGTATTATTTTTGACAGCTGGCTGTTTTGGGATACAAACCTGTGAACTTGGTGTTATAAAGTTATGTGATATATCATGATTTGATCATTACACATTGTATGCATGTATCAAATTATCACATGTACTGCATAAATATGCACATTATATATCAGTTTTTTAAAGGCCTAAAAATGAATAAATGCATTATGTCATAAGAGAAATCCAATATTGTATTATAACTTCAAGAGAAATTCAGACAACAGGTGACATCGTCTCTTAGCTCAATTATACCAGATGCCTGAAATGGTGATGTTATGTTTGCTGAGACCACTTCTGCTTTTGGATCCTGACAAGAAGAAATGTAATCTCACAAACCTGAGTGGTTTTACCCTGAAAGACATTTTCATATGATGTGATTATGGTCAGAACTAATATTAATGCTTGAATGGGATTCTAGCAGTGAGCTGTTATCTTTTGAGT
>NW_007771687.1:3325-5203 GCF_000696425.1 Galeopterus variegatus | reverse complement strand
TATTTGTGTAGACTTTTCAGTATCCTGGTGTCGGATCTCTGTCAATTTTAGTTTCCTCACTGCCCATGTTTCTGCCAAGTAATTAATTTGTCAACTTACATTAATGCCTTGAAGATCATACTTTAAAAACAGAAGTACCAACAAAACACTCTCTGACAAGACTCTCACTATTTTTAATGTAGCAAGTGAACACTACGTTTTTATTTCTTCTGAATAACATCTACATTTTCATCAATGAAATTTTCACAAAAAGGGGGCACAGAAAATTGTAATCTGTGAACACTGGGACTTTTGTCCAGTAGCCTACACAATAACTAACTGTCAAATCACACTAAAAGTCTTTCAGCCATGTACACCCAGACATTTATGGACTGGTACCTCAGCGTGTTGCTCTCAGGGCCTTAGCCTCAGTCTTAGATCCAGGCAAAAAGGTCCCTGACCTGTAGAGACATTTTCTTGGGCTGTCCTATTACTATATTATCCCTCATGGAGTGAGGCATCCACAGGACCCGGTATACATGATGACACAGAGCTCATGTACTACTACCCCCACCTCAAAAATGCATAGATTCCTCAAATCCTGGAATTTTCTGTCCAAGTGGTCCTAAACCCTTGTTTCAAGTTCCCTGTGTGCCTTTTCTAGGGAGTGTTCAAGGGGCAGCTGCTTGCAAGAGAGGGTCTGGAGAGGGTCAGTGTGGATAAAATTTGGAGGTGTATCTGGGNAAACCCTTGTTTCAAGTTCCCTGTGTGCCTTTTCTAGGGAGTGTTCAAGGGGCAGCTGCTTGCAAGAGAGGGTCTGGAGAGGGTCAGTGTGGATAAAATTTGGAGGTGTATCTGGGTTGTTAACACATAAACATCCTTAGCTGTATGAGAGGAAGCCAGGGGATAGGACAAGAAGGTACAGACTATGTCTAGGGCCATGGGGTGTTACCAGAGGCCAGTGGAGGAAGCAAGCCAGTTCTGGTGGAGAATTTTCAGGAGTCCAAGACCTGCAAATTTGAACCTGGCCTTACAGATCATTATAAGGTTCATCCATTAAGGGAGGAAGATCAATTCAGAGGTGTGCTAGAGTCAGTTTGTATAGTCTCAGGGGAGCTGATTGTCAGCATTTCTCCTCAACTCCACACTCAGTAGCATCATATCGGTTGCTTGAAATTGGCCATGATGACAATATTTAGACCACAGAGAGCCCAAAATGCTACAGATCAATGTCTTCCATTCCCCCTTCAAAGACCCAATTATTACATATTTATCATCACACCACTGTATAAAATATAGTTTATTTAATGCTTTGAAGTTTAATTTATAACTTTTATAGTTTTAGACATGTAGTATGTAGGTCTCTGTTAATACTCCACAAATATTAGGAGTACAGTTGCCTAGGGTAAGGCTGGGTTATTGCTTAGCTGCTTAAACTCACTGGGAAATGTACGGTCATCTCTCACTAAACAGAAGAAGGGTGAAAATTTTGTCCTGGTACCATATGGTGATCACAGTTACCCATGATAAGACTTGCCCTCCATTTTTTCTATTTCTATAACAACAACATAGGATTGTTGGAAGGTTGCCAGGATGTGTAATTTTTAGAGGATGAATAATCAGGTTTTGTTTTTACAGGTTTTAGATTCTTCCTTTTAAGACATGAAAAGGAGGTACCTTTTTGAGCTCTCTAGGACTCAGAGGTAACTGGAGCCAGATTCTAAGATTTTAAGGAATTTGATACACCATGATAAGGAGCTTGTATTTTAGAAGTTGCATTATGGAGGTCTCTTTAATAGAAATCTAGACATCCCCTCAGGCCACTGTCTTTGACTCATACTTCTAATTTGGCTGATAGAGAAGGTTTTTTTAAATTAATATCTTGAAACTCAAGTCTCA
>NW_007771687.1:0-2663 GCF_000696425.1 Galeopterus variegatus | reverse complement strand
CTCAATCTAGGATAAACTGCTTATAGTCAGTTTTCTACATTTAAAGATACATTTTTAAATGCCTTGGAATGTAATTTAAAATAATGATTCTCTTCCCTAAGTCCCAAAGATTCTGATTCAACAGATCTTGGGTGGGGACCAGAAAATTTGATTTTTTAGCAACTTCTCAGTTGTTTCTGATGAACATAATCCATGTATCTTACTTTCAAATTATTAACTCATAATCAAAACCATCTTTCTAATATCAAGTTCTCAGAAGTCTGCTTGGTTATTTAGTACCATAGAAATGGATTGATCTTAGCTATGGCCAACTCACACAGACACCTCAGGCATTATGGACTGAATTGTGTCTTCCACAAATTCATATTTTGAAGCCCTAACATCCAATTTGATGGCATTTGGAGATAGGGCCTTTAAAGAGGTACTTAAGTTTAGATCAACTGTCATTGTAAAAATAGAAAGAGATATCAGGAGTGTATCCGCACAGCAAAAAGGCCATGTGAAAACACAGTAACCCAGGAAGAGAGAGAGGCCTCACCAGAAACCAACCCTGCTGGCTGCTTGTCCTTGGACTTCCAGCCTCCAGAATTATACGAAAATAAATTTATGTTATTTAAGCCACCAGTCTGTGGAATTCTGTTATGGCAGTGCTTGCAGACTAATATGACAGATTAAAACATTTTTAAAAGAAGAGGCAAGCAGTAGATGAATATAATGGTCAATGTGATAGTCCTCAGCATGATGAAAATATTTCTGCTGGAATCTGGGTTCCACCATTATAAGGAAGAAGATCAAAGTTTAATTGCATCAGGCTCTGACAAGAGGACTATTCACATTGGCCATACCAAGTGCTCTGATTTTTTGGTTCTTAAATGGACTTTGCCAAAGACTGACTCTCTGACTCCTTCTTTTTTGCTTCATGCTTAACCAATTATTTCTTCGGTGAATTCACTCTTTAGCTTTGCTTTTTTCTTTGGCAATTAACGTGTTTACACTTTGGCCTTACCAACCAGAGATCCTCTGTAACTTTTAAGATGACTTGGCTTGTGTCTACTCAAATACATTCTATATTAGTTGCATAGTTCACTTTGCAGAGAAAGATCTCATTTCTGGGGTGGGGGGGGCGGGCAGGGCAGGAAGAAGCTCAAAGAGAGGACAGGGGCTTCATGTACCCCTCAAATTGAATTTTTCTCCAGTTGTTGTTTCCATAATAGATCCAAGAAATGGGAATTTCAAATGGGAATGAATGATGCAGCAAACTCTTTCTTAGGAAAATTGGTAACAGGTAAATGTTTTCTCTCAGTAGGCAGAATAGTTGAATAAGAGGGAAATTTTATCTCATGACCACATGAATAACTGAGTATCTACGCTTATTAAAGTAGATGTACTGACATCTGTAAGTTACGGTTCAATATCCTCTTCTTCTGAATTCAGATTATTTTTTTCCCTAGTCACATTTCAATTGTAAGTATCTATTATAAATAAGTTAGTTTTAAGTAAGCTATTTCTAAAAGCCCGAGGAAGTATATTTTTCACATTTCTTTTTATTTGCTGTGGTAAAAAAGGAAACCTCTGTCTCAGTCACCATGATTATTAAGTCATTTCTCCACAGGTTTCCAGGGACCCTCTGCTAACTAATTTCCATTTTCAGTTGCTGATGACTATGTTCATTCAAGTAGAGTGATGGAGTTTCTTTTCATTGGTTTTAAAATAGGGTTTTTTATGGAAGGTTTCTGCATATCACTGTTGAAGGTGCAGTATGCCATTTGTTTTTGTTAAAAGTTTCATTCAGGTCACACATGACTGAAGACACCTACATGGTAAGTTCTGCTCTGAATTCTCTGACTTTATTACTGAAGAAATTTATTCTTCAAGTATCATATGGAGTGAAGGGAGATAAAATTTTATTATTAATAACTATTGTTTCTCTGTATCCAGTACTTTACACATGGTACCTTATAGTATTATTCCCATTTTCCAGACAAATAAATTGAGGATCAAAAGATGAGTCATATGAGCTTGGGTATAGAGTGGCATAAAGAGAAGAACTATATTAACTTTCTCCATTATGAATTTGAGATACCAGGCTTTATGTGAAATAAATCTAGGGTGATCAATTAGTCCCGGTTTTCCCAGGGTTTCAATTTTAGCACAAAAAGTCTTGCTTCCTGTCAATACTGGGAAAGCTGGGACAGTTGGTCACCTAACCTAAATGTTTTCATATGACCACATTATTGGTTCATGCTATGGCTATATCTATAGATTTGCTAAATCAAATATTTCTGAAGAAAATATTTATGTAAGTGCATAATATTTTAAAATATTACCCAACGTTTTTGTCTTTTATGTTTGCTTGTGCATTGTGGCTTTTCTTACTGTCAGTCAGCTTGGCCAGTCTATGTTCATTGTTTCCCAGGTAAGGTGTACAAGAGGGAATAAAGAGTTATTTCCTCGCCTGTTTCAAAAGTTTAGTTCCTCTAAGGAATAGAAAGGTCTTTAATAAGAACAATAAATTTGGTAGTACAAATGATAATGTATAAATAAGAATTTCCATTCCTGAAAGTGATGATGGTAATGATGATGAATAGCTGAAATATGTTTGACACTTACTACATCCTGGACACTTTTCACAATTGTTGTTGGAATTGTTATAATCAATACTT
>NW_007771686.1:0-5203 GCF_000696425.1 Galeopterus variegatus | reverse complement strand
GTGTGTGTGTGTGTGTGTGCTGGGAAAGGCCAAAGCTGGAATATAACAATAAAGAGATTTTACCACATCCTTATTAAATATCCTAAGCTAATAACTTCATTCCATTTGTGACTGCCCTACTTGGAAGATAATTCTGGAGTGGCCAGCCCTTGTAATGTCAGTAACCCTGGCACTTCCCTGAAGAAAGCTTGGGAGTAGCTGGGTCTTTTTCTCCTGCTATCAGCCCACATTCACCCAATTTTGGCCCTTTGGTTAATGGAGAATTTGATATGAGAATAAATGAAAATGTCCTCCAAATCACTGCCAACATTGGAGCAACTGGTCTTCCCCAAATGTCCTATATTATGTATCTCTACCCCACCCATCTCAAAAATTAAATAGGACAGACGAGAGGAGCAACACATTTCAAACTATCTTTTTCCTCCCTCCCCGACCCACCCAGTCTCCAAGTCTTTGTCCTCTGCCCTAAAAGTGTCTTGTTTTTTCCTCTTGCCATCTGGCAGGCAAGAATACTGAATGTGGTTTGAAGAAATAACATCATATTATGGAAACATTATTTTATTAAGACAGCTGACAGCATCTGTGAACACATAGACTCATTCTCTAGATAGCCATGCCATTTTTAGGGCAGAGAAGGTTTGGATGTGGTTTTTATTTATGCTATTTTTCAAATTCCATATGCTGTGGATAAAAGGCAAAGCTTGCCAGTTTCCATTTTTTTGCAAGTTTATGAGGATTAGGGAGTACTTTCTCCATCCTGTGATTTAACATGATTTTGAAAATTGCCTGTTAACTTCCAACAGGATTTTGATACTACAAAGCCTTGACAACTTCTAAAAAGAAAAAACAAGGGCTGGCCCCGTGGCTCACTCGGGAGAGTGCGGCGCTGGGAGCACAGCGGCGCTCCCGCCGCGGATTCGGATCCTACATGGGGATGGCTTGGTACACTCACTGGCTGAGTGCGGTGTGGGTGACACCAAGCCTAGGGTTGCAATCCCCTTACTGGTCACAAAAAAGACAAAAAAAAAGAAAGAAAGAAACAACAAAATATAGCTAATGTATTAGTCTGTTTCTGTTGCTTATGGCATAATACTTGGAACTGGGTACTTTGTAAGAACATGAAATGCATTGCTTATAGTTTCAGTGACTGGGAAGTCCACAGTCCAGGGATCACTTACGGTGAGGGCCTTCTTTGGCAGAGGCTTTACAGCAATGCAGAGGTCTCACATGGTAGAAAATGACAGAGCAGAGAGAGAGAAACTCCCATATGCTCTCCTTTATAAAGTTCTCAGAACCATGCTCCAGACCACCATTACTAATCCATTCACTATGGCATGGTCCTACAATCTAATCATCTCTTCAAGGCCACACCTTTTGATTACCATAATAGGATTTCCCACACTCAACAGTTACAGTGGGAATTAAGCTTCTAATATATGAACTTTGGTGGAGGGACACAATTCAATCAATCCACGGCAGCTAATTAACAAGGATTCCTTTCCAGAGATGGCACGGTACATTTCCAGGGTCTGGCTCAGCAAAGATGAGAAAAGTGATCCTCACAAATATGGCAAGTTCAGGCCTTGAAGAACCATTTTCCTTCTGCAAGTGTGAGCTTTCTTTCCAACTCACATATTAAACCCTGGCATGTGTATAAGCTGGCCATCCCTTCCCCACCCTTCCCTCCTTAACTCTTCTCTTCCATCAGAGTTAAGCTGCAGGATGGTAAAAGGAAATGATTTCATTTGGGTGGAGAAGGGAAAAGATATGACTTTAGTCCCAAGTACGGCAAGTCAAATGTGCTGTATAAGGAAAACAGCTGCTGAGCTACAGGCTGCATCTTATTAGGTAACAGGGACTCACTTTAGCAGCCTCCCTGAGGGATGGAGCCTCACAGGGTGGAGACGGGGAAGGGACATAACCAAGGCTTGCATCTTGGTTACATGTTCATAATTATCTTTCTCTTGTAGTCTTTCCCTCTTTATTCTGGCAGGAGCACTTCTCTCCAGAGGTCAAGTGTCCCTCTGGCTGTCATAACTTATCTCTCACAAACTGGAGACAGAGGTAAAAGATGACGAACCTTCTCTACCTTGGATTATGCAAAATGTCTATTTCTTAGATTCTCACATAATGTGCTGATTCTGAAAACTAATCTAAAACTATATTTAGAAAAGAAGACCCTTTTTAAAAACTTAGATTTAAGATTCTATCCAAAACCAGAAGAGCATAGTTAATCCTCAGGGGAAAACACTATGGTAAGGCATGAGCTAATTAAACTCACTCTTGCTCGTTATATCACTCTACCAGCCTGCTTCACCAAGGATCACGTGCAAAATACATTGAAGTGGGCTGGGTTCAGGCTCACAGTCACACACAGAAGAGGCACAGTAGGTGTCTGATGTGCACTAGGGGAAATGGAGTCAGCCTTTGGGTTCAGCAGGCTAACCTGGGGAGCTCAGATTTGGGGACAGCTGTGAATTTGCTGCTTTATGACACCATGACCTTTCCTTCCCACTGTCTCCACCACAGCACCCTTGCATTCCTATTTCTCTGTTCTCCTTTAATGGGTGGGGTGGTCTAGTTTAAAGAACAGATGTCTTACAAATCAACTCCTAAGGACCTCGGCTGCTAATTTACCAGTTTCTTCCCAGACCCTCCATTGGCCTTTAGGTACAAAGAATTGGATTAATTGTAATCTCATTTCATGACATACGTTCATCATTAATACATGTATGTCCTGCTTTTATTTATCTACTTAGCTATTTAATTGAGTATTTAAAATAATTTAATAATCACTATGAACTACCTCCACCCCCAAAAAAGCTAGAACTTTGGATATAACCTACATTTATCCATATGTTCCCTCCTCATCCCCTAGCAACCCCCACTGAAAATAACACCATCCTGCATCCAGCATTGATCACTCTCTTGCTTTCCTTTTTTAAGTTATCTTATTACATCTATACACACTCTAAAATGTAGATTTTTATTTTACTTTTTCTTAACTTTAGAGAAAGAATATCATACTATAGGTATTCTTTTGGGACTTAATGTTTTTATCTTAATATTATATTGCTAAAATTAATCCATTCATTTAGACTGTAATCTTCCTTTATCGAAGTATTACACAGTTTATTCACCTGGTCTCCCGTTGGGAGGGCATTTGGACTGCTTTTGTGTTTTCCTTGCTGTAAATAGCACAACATTCTTATGCATACATCCTGGAAATACACCTAGGAGTGGAATAGTTGGGCCACAGGGTATGAGGATATTCAACTTTACAATATTATGTCAAACATTCTCATACAAGTGTGACTCCTAGCTTAGATGCAAACAGAGACCCCATCCTATAAGAAAGTAGCTCCTCCAGACAAGTGTCATTGGCCAGTGCAGACTTGAGACTGCAGAGGCAGCGTGGCGAAGAGCCTGAGGCCCAGATAGTGAAGGCCTCTGCTGATTCTGCTATGAAAGGTCTCAAAGTTTATATTAGAACCATGCTGGGGAAGATTGCACTTTGCAGAATCTATTTTATGATTAAGTTAGTGTTCAGTTAAACTGTGCACAACTATTTTCATAGGATGCAAGCTCAATCGTTCTCAATAAATTTTTTTTTATTGCTTTATTAATCTCCAAATTAAAAAGCTTCTCCAAGTGTTGTTATGGCTAATCTCTGAACTGGAGGAGTGATGTGGGGGACACTAACATACATAACAAAATTCTGGTATCTGAAGTGGGCAATCAGATAAATTATACTATTTGTAGCAGCTGCTTTATAGACTCATGTGGGTATGGAACCACAGTTAGAGCAATGCTCCTCTATGCCAATTAGAGAGAATTGTGTTCATTTTCAAGAAAGGATCCAAATTCTGTATGTTTTTAATCCCTGAATTTAATTTTTAAAAGTTTCCTCTCTTCTCCCTCCTGCCAAATTATCAGATACCACTTCACTATCTCATAATTATACCTACTTTTTTCCTCTGAAATACTCTTCTAATTCATTTTGGGCTTAGAAACCAATAGCCAGACCTGTTATAATTGTGTGTAATGTAAAAGTGAATGGGCTCTGACAGGCAGTATGAAGAATGTCTCTTCATGGACTTTATAATGAACTTTTAAGGGTTAAGGCCTTTTTTATTCATTTTCTTGTTCTCAGTTGTGTTTGGGGTGAGAAAGTTTTCTAAATGTCTAAGTTCCTACTATTTAAAATCGTTGGATAAAGGATTCAGACCACAATTCAGGTTCTATTTCAATTCTGATATTTGATAGCTATATGACTAAGCAACAAGTTAAATCATCCTTTACATCTCAGTTTATGCAACCACAGAATGAAGCAGCCACCTCTCTTCAGGTGTAGAAAGGCTCGATCATTATCATTTACCTTAATTTTCCACTGGAAGGCCTTGTCACACCATAAAGCATTATCCTGACAAATCAAAATCACCTTGGAGCATGTTGACCTCTGTTTGAATCTCTAGAAAAGAGTCCCAAGTTTCTAAGCCTTTCATTAGGCAAAGGGCCAAGGAGCTGAGCTTTCCTAACAAATATTCCAGCTGGAGCAATAATATCCTGCCAAGTCCTAAGGCAGATACCTTACATAGTTGAAGAGAAAAAACTCCAAAATACTATGTATCTAGAAATCTTCTGAATTTTGCTTAAGCTATTATATAAAATAGTGTAATATTAAAGTGGGAAGAGGAAAGGAAAAAGGCAAGGAGAGTACATTTATTCTTCTGATAATTTTTGACTAAAATTTACCATAGCAGATGATGGCAAACTAACTGTGCTATATTGTAAATATGGCCACAAACTCATTCACCTCTTCCAAGAAATAGAAGATGTTTTCCTATTCTTTAAATCTAAGATGGCCATGGATCTTGCTTTTGGCCAATGGGACATTAGCAAACTTGACACAAGCAGAGGCTGAACTTGCCCTTGTTCACTGGAACTTGCTGCTTGTTCTTAGAACCTGTGTCCATCATGTGAAGAGGCCCAGACTAGCTTGCTGGAGAATGAGAGAACTTTTGAGGGAGATCTCAGTGCTACAACTGACAGCCAGCCTGCTTCCAAAAGCAGAGCCACTAGTTGACCCACAGCTGACTTCAGAAACACGTGGGGACTTATATATTCAAAGAACTATCCAGATGAGCCCAGCCTGTCGGGTCTACCACCAGCCGACCCGTACAGCCCTAGCCTCGTTCCTTTC
>NW_007771685.1:0-5203 GCF_000696425.1 Galeopterus variegatus | reverse complement strand
GTGTGGTGTGTGGTGGGAAGGAGAGTACATTTCAGTCATATCATCATCATCATCATCATCATCATCAACAACACCATCCATGTGCAGATTTTGCAAAAGGGGTAAAGTGAGATTTATCAGAGTAAATCACTGGGAGACTGAGGGCTGTTTAAGGGCTGGGCTTATGTTTGGCTCACAGAGTTTCATTGGCCCCTAGGGCTCACTTCATCAATGCTCACTGCATCAATGGAAGAAGTGGAGGAACTTGGATTTACACCCAGGCCTACCTCAGCCCCTCCTTTTTCATCATGGTGGATAATGTGGGAAATCTGGGAAGAAGGAGGCCAAAGTGGGGTGAATTTAGAAGCCGGGACTGCACTGCGGCATGTCTCGAGGCATTTATAAGGAGATGCCCCCTTTGGTCCATACTTCAGTGATGTTCTGAAAGTCTGTGAATGGGACTCAGCCTACCTCTTTCCCCCTCTTGTCCCACCTTTCTCCAACACATCCTCTCTGCAATGCTCCCCTTCTGTCCCTCTCTTCCCCTTACCTGCCACCATGCCTGCGATGGCAGAAGAGGCATAGCTTCCCTGTCCACTGGTGGGGATGTGGGGTGGGTATCCGGGCAGCGTGGGCCCCACCATCTCTCGCCCTGCAAAAATATAGCAAAAAGTCATCCATTGGACTGTAGGGGGCTCCTGTGCTCATTGTCCCACTCTCCTGAGGCTCATTAAGTCTTCCCTCATGCCATTCCCACTGTCTCCCAAGCCATTGTCCAAACCCACTGCCTCCCTCCTGCCTCATCCTCTAGCCCAAGTTCTTGTCCCCTCTGTCCGGTCTTGTACAGGACAGAGGCTCCGCCATGCAGGCAACACTTGCTGTTATGGTCCCGTATAGTTCCCTGTTCTCCAATGGTTTTATTTACATGAATGTCATTTTATTCAACCACCAAAATGTCATGATATTGGAGGCTGCAGCTCTGTCTTCTGGGTCTTTGTTATCCCACACAGCATCCAGCATAGCAGTGGGCACAGCTGGTCTAAATGAATCCATCAGAGGCCACTGGACTCTGAACTCATCACTTGCAGCCCTGGTTCCAAGGAGTACCAAGGGCAAGGTCCTATGAAGGAATGGCAGATGTATGGCCCACTGGTGAGCTTCTTTCCACCTACCCCAAGTGCCAACAACCACGATCCCTTGCCCGTGCCCCTCTTCCATCACCCCTATGTCCTGCAGGCCCAGACCAGACTCTCCTTCACCCCGAGATTCCTAGCAAGCTGACAATATATCCTGGTTTGCCCAAGTCTGCCTACTTGATGACCACTGTCCAAGCATATTTATTAATAATGCCCATTTCACTCTCAAAGTGCTCCAGTTTGAATGATGAATTCTTTGGCCATCCTAGTTCTTGGTGATGTTGGCAGTTTCTCAATCTCAGCAACACTGATACTTTAGACCATATAATTCTTTGTTGTAGGACGCTGTCCTGTGCATCGTAGGATGTTTAGTAGCATCCCTGACTTCTGCCCACTAGATGCCAGTAGTAGTTCCCACCAGTGTGACAGCCAAACATGTCTCCAGACATTGCCATGTGTCCCAGCAGGAAGGGAGTGGGGTACAAAGTCACCCCGATTGAGTAGATCATGACTGTTTTGCCCAAATGCCTTCTGTCTCTTCTATGTTGGGGGCTGATTCTTCCCACCCGAACTTACAGGGGCCGCCTGTGAGCCCCTGTCAACTAACTTATCAAGTCCATCTCCTCTATGACACTGGTGACTACCTCCTCTTCACCTCTCTTTCTGGAGATTCCCTGAAGTCAATTAGTTCACTCAACAAATACTTATTAAGTAAGTACTATGTCCTAGGCACTTTCCTAAGCACTTGGATATACAGGGTAGCATTAGCAAGTCTGGGCACTAAATCAAGATTGGGCATAGGCTGGGATGGGCATTTGGAGCCAGGCCTAAGGTGTCAACAAACAAGACTGGTCACACTCAACCTCTGCCCTTCCTCCAGAGGGAAGGGTCTAGGAATCAGAGGACCTGGGGTCCTTATCCTGCTTCTATGCCAAATTTCTGAGTGACCTTAGGCCAGCCACGTATCCCAAGCCTTGGTTTCTTCACATGAAAAATTGGGAAAAATAAGAATAGCCTTAGGCACCTTACTACCATTATTTTGAGGTTATCAGCATAATTCAGAGCCAGGGTTTCATGCTACAGGTGGAAATTGGTTATTGCAATGGACACATTCTAGAAATGGTTTTATGTCAATGGAACTCTTATAGAATAAGTCTTTTTTTGAAATGAGCCACCAGTGTTCATTATTTAAAACTGTGTGAAGGTTTTGGTAAACCTGAACACCACTCCATAACTAGTTTGACTTTACTACAGTGTCTGGCTGGTTGGTGCTGGAACCCACAAGAATTCTACAGGTGGGTTCAGTTCACCTGACACAGGGTTATCAGGGGAACAAGTGAAGGGTTAGAAACACAGACAGGGAATAGGGAGTTTTAGCATATTTAGAAGTAGAGGGAGAAATATGCACAAGATATACCAAGGTAAAATCTGAGCTTTCTGTGCAGGAGACTGCAGAGCAATGGACACTCAGACTCAGCTCCTCAGCCTTCAGGTGGACAGGTGGCGTGCTGGGAGTGATGGAAGAGGGTGGTGGCAGATTCAGGCCTGATACCTTCTCCTTTTCTCTTCCCTACTCATGTGTATGAGGGCCATATCAGTTCATTTCTCTGAACCACATCTTCCCATCTGTCACGCCAGATTCAGGCCTGATACCTTCTCCTTTTCTCTTCCCTACTCATGTGTATGAGGGCCATATCCGTTCATTTCTCTGAACCACATCTTCCCATCTGTCACATGAGGGCCTCATTTAGAGCTTGTAAATTGGGGTCACCTTACTACTTGATGGATTGCTAGTGGCTTCCTGGCCCACCGTGTCAAGGATTCTGAGGCAGCATCTGTGTCTTCTGGGATTGGGTTGGGCAGTAGAAGGTGAGTCTTGGCTCTCAGGCCACCTGTTTGCTCGTCCTGACCTAGGGCTCTGCAGGGCTCCTTCTGGCCTGGGCAGCCCTTCCTCTGCTCTCATTCCATCTCCTTCCATCACCTGACCCTGCTGCTTCTTGAACTTTGCAGCTTAGTGGGCAGAGTTTCAGGGGACATACTCGTCCTAGCCCACAATTTGATTTAGTCCACAGTTGCCCCCAGAGAACCCCACCCCATAAGAACCAGCCCACATATTGCTCTTGCAAATGGAATTTGCCAGTCTCACTCCCCTGTATTTTGAAATTTTAATCTTCATCTCTTCTTAGTCATCTAATTTTCTCCCAGTGGCATAGAGGTTTCTCAATCAAACACCAGAGCAGACCCCTGAAGCCTTCTTCCCATGAAACTTGGTCTTCCTAGTAAGATTTTCTTCAGGGCACCCCCTCACCCACACTGTGTCACCATAAACTCTCCTAACAGCCTCACAAAACTCTTTGCTCCGGTTTCTTAAATAAATGGTTTCTTCCAAAAAGGCCATGAACCTTGCAACCTTCTTAGAAACAAAACCACAGAAGCCATGAGGTGGAGACATTCCATCACAGCCTAACCATGCCCTCTTACCTACTTCTCTGTTTTTAAGGCTCTTCATCATAAATTTATCCTTGCTGTGTAATTCTACCTCCTTTGAACTCAAATATATTTCCAACGTGGCCCCATTTTTAAGAAGTTGACGTAGGCACAGGCCCATGTTGACTGGCTCTGGAGTGAGGGGTCTCTAAAAAATTCTAGAGCCCCAGAAATATTGGTCAATATTCTAAACATTGCAAGAGACCAGGATCAGAAAGCCATTACCTGGAGGAATTCAGAGGGTAGAGGTGATTTCAAACTATTTTATTTGCCCCCTTTGATGTATGCCCTTTATGTAACCCCTTTTCAATTCCTTATCTTGTTCTGATAGCAAAGAGAATTTATGGCAACCCAGAAGTCTCCTTGGCAGGACTAAATATAATTTTGCACAAAAGGATGGAGGAGGTAATGGACTCTTTGATGATAAAACCTAACCCAGAGCTTTCTGATCAGCTGACCTGGAGTCAGCTCTGGAGCAGCCAGGAGCAGGACAGCCTCGATATTGCTGTCTTGGCCAGTATGTTGGGGATCTGGACCGGGGAGTCTGAAGGGAAATGGCAGGAATGTTAGGGGCAATCTCACTATTCCCCAAACCCTGATGTTTCCTCTTTCTTGGCTGACCGGAGAGAATCTGAGACCCAAGAGGACAGTCACCCTGGAAATCATGCGATCAGAGCCACCGGGTTGAGAGAAGTGACTCAGGGAGAAACTCTATGAAACAGGTAAAGGAGTTGAAGGAGATGGCAGGGAGGGTCCTTGGGGAGTCATCAGAGAAGGGCAGCCGGGAAGGTTCGTGTAGGTTAGAGCTGAGCTGATCACAGAATGAAAACTCACCAGTTCCTGCCTCCTCTCCCTTTGTCTGCAGCTTTACCGAGGAATAATTTGGCCTCTGCTTCCTTTCCTTTCTTTCAAATTCACTTCTTCCCATGGATAGGTTTGCAGTCCCCCAGACTACTGAGATCATTCCTTTCTTACCCTTCCTCCACCCCGTCATGTCCTCCCAGCCCTCTCACCATGGCTCAGCCACATGTCAGGTATTTAGATCTACTCATGATCAGAGGCCTCAGGCGGACAGTCTGTAAGGAGCTCTGGGCCAACACCCTGAGCTCAGCATGGACACCAGCCATCATGTGCCTTGTGCCTGAGTGCAGGACAGGGCTCAGCTCTGTAAGCTACAGTCCTGACGAACTTCCTGCTCTTGGCCACCTGCTTAGACCTCCATCCCTCCAAGCCTGGGTACTTCCTGTTCTTCTCAGAGCCCCCAACTCTGTGCTGAATCTTCAGCCTTTGGGCTGGGCCTTCATGGTTGTGCACACCCTGCACTTCAGCATCATCGGGGTCTGGCTTTGGGGGCCACCTGTCTGAAGGACACGCAGATGCTGTATATGTGGCTGCCTGCTACCTGAATGACCAGCAGGTATCTGCTGCCAGCTGCTTTGTCCCATGGGTTGAATGACCCCCCAGTCCTGCAGCTGGCCTGTACAGTGGGCATGTCCACTAAATTAAGAGCCGGTAGAAGTTGGAACCGTCACCCTCTAATTAATTGCATGTTGACAGGGGATGCTTGAGGCCCTAAAAGGGTGACGGGGGGGGGGAGAAAG
>NW_007771684.1:4586-5203 GCF_000696425.1 Galeopterus variegatus | reverse complement strand
TTTTTTTTGTTATTTTGAATGACATTCTAATTCTGTCGAATGGGTGTATGTTGGTAACATTAGACCATGATTTATTTGGACAACTTATCTGGAAACTGAATGGTTTGCTTAAATACTTCAGGGGATCTCACAAATGTCTGCCTTAAAAACATAGACCAGGGCTGCAATCATCTCAAGCGTGATTGGAAGAGGATCTGGTTCTAAGCTCACTCATGAGGATGTTCACTAGCATGTTCACTCATGAGAAAAATCACACTGCCTGTTGTGAGGGCAATCTCATATTTTCTCCTTTATGACCTCTGATCACTTTAATGTCTTCAGCATCTGCTCACGGGCAGCAAAGAACCCAAAACATATCAGTCATCTTTGAATGAAAGATCTGGCAAGGATCAATTCTTCTCTACTTTGGTTGCACAGTAGACCCACCTGAGGTGCTTTGCAAATTCTTCCTGCTCATGCCAAACTCCAGTCCAATATGAAGCCAAGATTGACTGCCAGGGACATGCATTCTTTCCCATAACCTGCATTAATAGATGTGATTGATATTAAAATTTTGTGGACAATGGATGACTGTAGAAAGGTTTGAGAATTGTGTGTATATTAAAAAAGAGAGAATT
>NW_007771684.1:0-2813 GCF_000696425.1 Galeopterus variegatus | reverse complement strand
GGACAGGTTAGAGAGGAAGAGTAACTGGGGGTGTGGAGGTGGAGTCAGAAAACTGACGGCCAGAACGATGAGCAGGTTCCTGAGCACCGTGACCAGGTACGTGGACAGGAACAGCCCATAGAGGAGGGGCTGAAGTTCTGGATCCTCAGAAAGCCCCAGGGGTAGGAATTCCATAGCCCCTGTTATATTCTGTGATTCCAAATGGTAGAGACACTTTCTGGAAAATAAACAAGGGTTGGTATATAGGAAACATTCAGGCACCCATCAGTGTGTCTATTTTGTGTATTGAAGCAGTTCATAAGTAAAGCACTCACATTTGAGGACCCGTAGCACTGCTTTTCAGTTGTGGCAAACACATTTTTCTTAGAACTCTCTCCTTCTTAGTTTGCTCCATTCACCTGTTTCTGTAGACATCCCATTTGGAAACATTTGGATGAAGAATTTACAGGAGGAAAGATAGATACTTAGAGATTTAAGAACTTCCTAAACATACTAAACTATTAGTTCCCTCCTTTGAAGGAAACATAAGAAATAAGAAATAGTCTTCTCCTCTAAAGAAAAAAAAATTGTTCCATTGAAAGATATTAATAAGCACTCAAGTGTCCTTTATTTTATCCAAATGCAGTGCGTTAAATTCCCTCATGGTGAACCATTTACAAAGACTGTGTAAGAGCCATGTAATAAAGGTTAGGGAGTAGGTTTGGCATGGAAGGTCCTACATGCAGGCACAGGCTTGTGTGGTTTGAATCTCCTGCTGGTGCCAGAAGAGGGAACCCTGAGGTTTCTTATCAACTTGCCAAGGCATTGGGCAGAAGGAGAAAAGGGAAGCATGAGGCTTAAAAGCCATCAGTATTCAAACATCTGGAAAAATGGAGTTAAACCCTTTATTACATGGGTCTTACAGGGTCTTTGTAAATAGTTCAGCATAAGGGAATTTAGTACTTTGCATTTGGATAAAACACAGGACGCTTGACTGCTTATTAGCATCTTTCAATAGGGACAATTTTTTTTATTCAAGGGAAAAGAATATTTCTTATTTCCTATGTTTCCTTCAAAGGAGGGGACTATTAGTTTAGTGTGTTCATGGATTTTTTTTTTTAAAGAGTGAATTTTTCTTTTCTTTTTCTTTTTAATTTATTTTTTGAACAGGTAGCCAGCTGGATAGTGGTTTGATGGGTTAAGTTTGGAAGTAGGAAGATTAGGTGATAATTGCCATTTTTAGCACAGAGATGGATTCTGAGCAAGGTACATATTGTTGATGGACAAAAACGGGAAAACATAAGAAATACTTATAAACTATCTTAAAAGTGCTTTTAAAACTTATCTCAATACATCCTTTAATTTTTATATCTCCAAATAAATGACAAAAACATTAAAGCAATGTTAATTTTAGAAGTGCAAATAATTACACACAGATAGAATTTATTTGTACGTGTGTGTACCAATGTAAGTTTGGACTAGATTGAATTTTCATGCTAGGACAATAAAGCTCACTTTCTACAAGATGAATGAAAATTAGGAAATTTACTTCAAAATTACTCAGGTATTTGAGGTTAAGGAGATAGATATTTGCTTATTCTTATTTTTATTGAAACGATTATACTTATTTGTGGGATACAGAGTTGGTTACCAATACCTGTGTATAGTATGTGATGATCAAATCAACATTATTAGCATGTTCATCATTATAAATTGTAATTACTCTTTGTGTCCATTACCCATTTACTCCCTAACCCCTCCCTCTCCCCCTTCCAGCTCTAGCACCTATAGGTCTGTTCTCTCTTTCTGAAAGTTCAACACTTTATTGTGGTCTTGTTTTTCCTTTCTTCCTCCCTCCCTCTCTCTCTCTTAGTTCCCACTTATTAGTAAGGACATGCAGCATTTCATTTTCTGTGCCTGGTTTGTTTCACCTACCATAATTTTCTCTAAGCTCATTGTTTATGGATTTTTAAAAAACTCTAAGTATCCTTGCTCCTATAAATTCTTGAACCAAGTGTTTCTAAAGTGGATGCCTACAGAAGTAGGTGAATGGAATAGAAATTAATGAAGAGAGAATTCTAAGAAAAATATTTTTGCCACAACTGAAAACCAGTGCTAAGTGTCCTCAAATGTGAATACTTCACTATGAATTGCTTGAATACAGAATATAGACACAGTGATGGGGGCCTGAATGTTTCCTGTATACCTGCATGTTTCTCTTGGCCCTAGGGGTCTCAGGAGGCAGGACTACATGTAGCCTCTGCCAGGAGTCCCTCAGGAAGCAGGGCCACACGTAGCACAGCCAAGAGAGTGCAGCGAGGTGAGCTGCTCAGGATGCACCTGAGATTGGGGCTGCCACCTAGGGAGGTGGGCAACCAGAAACCAGACGCAAAGATCTGGGACTTAGCACACGCACTAAGAAACCTTATTCTCTGAAAGCATATATTATATATGTTTTAGCCAGCTGTAAACCCTGCTCATTACCTCCCCATGTCCTAGGCAACCCCATAGGAAGTCTGTGGTTTGCGGTAATGCCCTGCGAATTCTTGCTGACACAGTCTTTTGCATTCTTGCTGACCTGGGCTCAGTCCTGTATGGCAACAGTGAGGAAATCTTTAATATGTGTTCTCCTTCATTTTCCTCCATATATACATGTGTTCTCCTTCTTTTTCCTCCATATACCAACCCTTGTTTACTTTCCAGAAGGTGTCTCTGCCATGTGGAACCACAGAATCTAACAGAAGTTATGGAATTCTTCCTCCTGGGGCTCTCCGAGGATCCAGAAATACAGCCCCTTCTCTTTGGGCTGTTCCTGTTGATGTATCTGGTGATGG
>NW_007771683.1:0-5203 GCF_000696425.1 Galeopterus variegatus | reverse complement strand
CCATTTTTACAGCTATGTATTTCTTTGGGGGTGGGGAGCACTATAAATGGTAATTTTCCTATTTCAGATTCGAGTTGTTCATTGGAAGTATGTTACGAAATAAACTGGCTTTGTATATTTATCTTCTATCCTGTGATTTTGCTGTAATCACTTATTTGTTCTAGGAGGGTTTTTTTACTGATTCTTTCAGATGTTCTATAGAGGCAATTTTGTCATATGCAAACAAACTTTTATGTCTTCCTTTCCAATCTGTATCCCTTTTATTTCCTCTTTTTATCTTATTGCACTAAGTAGAACTTCTAGTGTGTTGCTGAACAGGAGTGATGAGAGAGGACATCTAGGGAGAGTCTAGATTCTTCCCATTAAGAATGATGTTAGCTGTTAGATGTTCTTTATCAAGTGACCCTCTATTCATAGGTTGCTGAACATTTTGATCATCAATGTGGGTTGAATTTTGTCACATACTTTTCCTGCATCGACTGATATGATCATGTGACTTTTCTTCTTCAGCCTGCTGATATGATTGATTTCACTGATTGATTTTTGAATGTCAAATTAGCCTTGTACACCTGAAATAAATCCCACTTGGCCATGGTATTAATTCCTTTTAAACCTTGGTGGATTTGATTTGCTAATGTTTTGTCAAGTATTTTTGCATCTATGTTCATGAAAAATATTGGCCTGTGGTTTTTCCTTTCTTATAACCTCATTATTTGGTTTTGGTATTAGAGTAATGCTTATTTCATAAAATGAGTTATAAAGTGTTCCCTCAGCTTCTGTTTTCTAAAAGAGATTGTGGAGAATTGGTATCATTTTTTCTCAAATGTTTGATAGTATTTGCCAGTGAAATTATCTGAGCTTAGTGATTTTGTTGGAAAGGTTATTAATTATTAAGTCAATTTCTTTAGACCTATACAGATTACCTATTTCTCCATGTGTGTATTTTGGTAAATTGTGTCTTTCAAGTATTCTATGGTCTGAATTTATCCCCCAAAAGTAATGTGTTGGAAACTTAATTCCCAGTACAACAGTGTTGGGAGATGAGACCTAATGGGAAGTATTTTGATCATGAGGACTTTGCTCTCATGAATAGATTAATGCCATTATAAGAAGGATTTGCAAGAGTGGGTTCTCTCTTCTACCCTCTGCCAGGTAAGGACACAGAATTCACCCTTTTTTGGTCCTTCCACCTTCTGCTGTAAGAGGCTGCAGCAGAAAGGCACTTACCAGATGCCAGTACCTTGATCTTGGACTTCCCATTCTCCAGAGCTGTGAGAAATAAATTTCTGTTTTTTTATAAATTACCCAGTATCTGGTATTCTGTGATAGCAGCACAAAACAGACTAAGCAAAGGAATTAGTCCATTCTATCTAAATTACCAAATTTGCAGGTGTAGGCTTGTTCATAGTATTTCCCTTATTATACTTCTAATGCTCATGGTATCAGCAGTATGATACATTCACCTTCACTTTTGAAAGATAATTTCACTCAATATAGAATTCTAGGTTGTTGGGGCTTTCTTTTTCTTTCAAAACTTTAAATATCTCACTCCACTCTATTCTTGCTTGCATGGTTTCTGACAAGAAGTCTATCGTAACTTTTATCCTTTTTTTCTCTATAAGAACAATGTGTTTTTTCTCTTGTTTCTTTAAAAATTTTCTTTATCTTTTGTTTTCTGCAGTTTGAATATTATATTCTCTGGGCTTAGTGGATCCATGGTTTGGTTTGATGTTTATCATTAATTTTGGAAAGTCCACAGCCATTATTACTTCAAATATTTCTTTTTCTTTCTGGTATTCCAACTATTTTATGCTATATTTTTGATACTGTCTTACAGTTCTTGGATGTTTTGTTCTATTTTTGCTTTTTCATCTTTTTTTCTCTTTGCATTTCAGTTTAGGAAGCTTCTATTGACCTATCTTCAAGTTCAAGTTCACTGATTCTTTCCTCAGCCATGTAGAGTCTACTGATAAGCCTATCAAAGTAAGTCTTCATTTCTGCTACTGTGCTTGTGATTTCTAGGATTTCCTTCTAATTCTTTCTTAGCTTCCAACTCTCTGCTTACATCACCCATCTGTTCTTGCACTTTGCCTACTTTTTCCTTTACAGCCCTTACATATAAATTATGGTTATCTTAAATGCCCTGTCTGATATTTCCAATATCAGTGCCATGTCTGAGTCTCTGTTGATAATTGCTTTGTCTCTTCAAACTGTGTTCTTTCTTGGCTTTTGGCATGTCTTGTAGATTTTTGTTGAAAGTTAGGACATGGTGTATTGGGTAATAGCAGCTGAGGTAAATAGGTCTTTAGTGTGAAGATTTATGTTAATCTGGCTAGAAGTTACACTGTTTAATGTTTGTTGTAGTTATAGGTACCAGGAGCCTCAAATTCCACTTGTGTCCTTGTTTTCATCTCTTCTCTTGTCTGAGGGGCTTCCCTATATTGCTGTTCAGAAAGAGTCTGTCTTGCTGCCTTTCAGTGCAATCCAGTTATTATTCTGGGGGATGTGGTATGGTGGTAAGGTGCTGGGGGGAGGGGGAACATTCTATAATCTTTCCATAAGGTCTTAGCCTCTAAAAAACTAAAAGCCTATGTCTTGGGGCCATGGACTTCATAAGAGTTTCTGATTCTGTTCCAATAATACAGCTTCCACCCCACCCCACCCTCATACCCCTCCCTGGCTGTATTACTGCAAATCTCTTTCCTTGAGGTTCTATCCTCTGTTCACTTTGTGGGGTTTTTTCTCTCTTGGATGAGATAGGACGGCTGGAAGGAAATTCCTTTTCCCCAGCTGGCATAAAGTCTCAGCATTGTGCTCCAGCAAAGTCCCTTGTCCTGGAGAGTGGGCCTTTGCTATGGAGAAGGCGCCGGGCGTGTTTCGCAGTGACTACTCTTCCCCTTCCCCTGCCAGAGTAACAAGGGGATCTTTTTGGATCCCCACTGTAAGAATATGGTGGGTTGCTAGAGAGAAAGCTTATGAAAGTGTGGGGTCTTTCTAAGACTGTGGACCCCAGGGGTCTCTCACTTTCTAGTACACACTCAGCCTCCACCAATTTACCCATTTAGTGTTCCTCTCAGTTTATGGCTCTAACAGCTTCTAGGATAAGCAAATCTTGGTTGCTGTACCTCTCTGTATGCTTCTGTCTCCTCAGATCTGGGGGTGTTGGTTTGCCCTGAAGTCACAGTCCTCTAATAAGCCTCCCAAAAGTTGTTGGTTTTCAGTTTAGCTTTTTCTTGTCCCATAACGACGGGAGTGATGACTTCACATTCTTTACATATCAGGGTTGAAAGTGAAGTCCCCCCGTTTTCATCACTGCACTGTCTTCCCTCACCCTCTCACCTTGCCACGGTTTTTGTCTGTTTTTGTTTTGTTTTTCAGTAAATTCTGAGCTTCTTGAACACAGGGACAGGATCTCTTTAAGTCCTCATCATCTAGCACAGGTCTGAAACCCACACAGTGTGTTATCTGAGTTGATTTCGTTGCATTTACACTGACTTCATTTGACTTAAATGGCATGATAAAATTTATTATACTCCCATCCAGGAATAAGGAGAAGCAAATTTGGGCCCTAAGCTCTTTCTTGCCAAGTTAATGCAGAATTCTTCGTGACATAATCCAGACAGGAAAGGAGTGGACACTATTAACCTAATAAGGACAGGGTATTAGTCGGCAAGAAGTAGAACCACATTTAAGTTAATGTGCAGAATACGAATTTCTTTTGTAGACCCAAGAAGATCAGGAAAAGGCTTCAGAAAGAAATGAATCCTCACGCTGGCAGCATCTGTTTTACCTTAGGTTGGTTGGGGTTGGGAGTGTGGGAAGGAACTCATCCCAACCCAGAATTCCAGTTTTTACCCCCCCCTCCATTCTCCCACCAGGGCAACAGTCATACAAAAGCTGAGCTCACCCCCCTCCCATTATGTCACCTCATTTGGATGACACTGGAAAGGGTGGATGAGAAGGGGGAGGGGCTGGAGGAGTGGGGTTGAACCTCTTGAACCTCAGGAAGATCCTGAAAGGAAGGAGACCCCAAAAGGAGAAGAGTAAATAGAAGGAACAGAGGGAAACAGGGAAGAGAGGGAGAAAGAGTAAGGTCACAAAGACCGTGCACACACAGGATGCCCACCCTGCTGCCACCCCACCAGGGGGGCCCAGGTGCTGTCAAAGCCAGTCAGGATGTCATAGGTGCCTGGGATGCCTCGAACTTTTTGTGAGCCTCAAAAAATGCTCACCATAATGATATTAAAGATACATTTTTCTGCTGAAAAAAAAATTGAGGCTATATTTCTGAGGCAAGTAGACTTAATAAGCCAAGAGTAAAGAAATATATGAGTTAACAGTCTAAATGTACATATTGAGTGACCTCAAATCAGAAATGAGACAGCTGGCTGAATCCTTAGCTCTAATTGAATGGGGCCAAAAAAGCATAGAAAAGACTTAGTAAAGCTGCTTTTGAAAAGGCATCAAACAACAATCAATCAAAGTTCCAGGAAAATTTTTTTAAGGAGCTCAAAGTAGAAATAAAAAGAACTTAAGGATGATCTTAAGCAAACATGAGCTTTAATGAGGAACAGTCTAAGCCAGAAAATGAGGGAAGCGGGAGGCAGGCAGGCTGGGAGGAGTGATTACAACTCACAGAGGAGGCTCAACATCTGAGAGCTCACTCGTCTAAGGTGGAACAGGAAATTCAGGTCCAAATTAGACAAAATTAAATACCTGCCTAAGTGTGTGATGTTCCCAACTTGGGGAGGAGTTGCACATGTTGAGAAATGACATAGACAGGGCCCTAACCTGCTTGTGTAAAAAGCAGGTGGTCAGGGAGGGGCCTTTGATTGGATGGTCCTGTCTGTGCTGGGGAGGTCGGGAACAGGGCGCCTCATTCTAGTCCCTATTCTGCCATGATGTTGGGAGGTGATGTGGCACAGAAAGTTGAGAGATTTGTAGTCAGCAAGTCCTGGATTCAAATTCTGAATCCACTGCTTATTGGCAGAACACCATGAACACGGACCTCACTTTTCAGAGCCATAGTTTCCTGATTGGAAAAAAACTCACAAGGTTCTTAGAGGACTACATGCGAAACATACATATGGCTCCTAGTACAGAGACAAATGGTAGTCGATAAACATGAATTCTTCCCGTCATCAGGTCAGTTTCTTCATGAGAAAATGAGAGAAGACTAGAACATTTCTAAGTTCCCTCCCAG
>NW_007771682.1:0-5203 GCF_000696425.1 Galeopterus variegatus | reverse complement strand
TGCTTTTCAGTGATTGAGGAGGATGCACTTGATTGGGGTGGCTCTCAGTGTGTGTGGCCACCGCTCACGCACTCTTTCTCGGTGTGGCCTCTTTCAATGTTTCCATGTCAGAATGAGACAGGGGCTGGATTTCTTTTCCTTAGGGGCCATGGGGTCTGATTTCAGGAGCCCAAAGAGAGCTCCCCCTCTATCTCTGGCAACAGTCCTGTTCTTGGCCAGATTTGACATAAGTGAAAAGTCTGAGGGACGTTTGCAGAATGGGGTGGGCAGAATGTTGGGTCCCAGGGGCTTTTAGTATGGGGGTGAGGGGTAAGTGCTGAGTGATGAAGGGGCATGGATAGTGAGATGAGATTTGACATAAGTGAAAAGTCTGAGGGACGTTTGCAGAATGGGGTGGGCAGAATGTTGGGGCCCAGGGGCTTTTAGTATGGGGGTGAGGGGTAAGTGCTGAGTGATGAAGGGGCATGGATAGTGAGATGGGCTGGAACCCCAGTGTTCCCAGTTTTCTTGTCCTGCCACTCCCCACCTCATCTTTATCCTGTGTGTCCAATTGCAAAACGTGAGACTCATTCGTGTAAGAACCACAGTAATAATTGCTTTCTCTTTCAGACATCCTGTTCCCGTTGATCATCCGGAATGGTCTCCATAGATCCCTGGGGTAAGCAAGGCTGGGGTATGGACCCCCAACCATATGAGATGAGGATTCTGAGAATCAGGGAAGTTATAGGACTTGCCCCAGGCCCTTCAGCAAGCAAGTCATAGACAGCACCCAAAGGTAAGTGTTCTGACTCTCGGTTCAGTGCTGTTCAATTTTACTTTAAAAGGGTTTGAAAGGGTGAGTACAGGTGTGTAGACATGTGCCCACTGCTCTGAGTCACACACCCACACCTGCACTACAGAGCTCTTGGGTGCCCCCCACAGACTCCCTCTCTCCCACTTTATGAGCTGTCTGTGCACCTGGTTCCAGGCTCCCACTCTAACTCACCCCACCCCTCTTTTCTGCCCCAGCCCCAGTCTGGGATTTTGCAGCTGTCATGTTGCTTCCATTCCAGAAAGCATGGCCAGCCAGCCCCAGGGTGGCAATCTTGGATGAATCTTCATCAAGGAGAGAAACTTCCCACACATGTTCTGATCTACAGAGTGGTGGACACCTCTTTTCTGTAGGTGTGATGGACAGAAATGTTGCATGCTTGATGAATAGAGGGTACATTTTGATAAAAGGTGGAAGATGTTGGCTAGATCTGCTTTGAATAAGTGTTTCCTCGTGATTCAGAAGAGCAGTGGGGGCTGAACATGCAAATAAAAGAAGCAGAGGCTTGAGGTCATGCTCAGGCATTTACTATATATATGAGGTGTTCATGAGACACTGCATTAGCTGCTGGGGGCAGAGGGAGGAAGGAAAGAAACAGAACAGAAGACAACATGGGTGGGAAAAGCAAGGACCTGAGGTAGCAAAGGTTTAGGTTTGAATTGGGGCTCTGCTGCCTACCAGCCATGTCACATGACTCCCCTGACCTCTCTCAGGTGGGTTTATCCTCATTTTACAGATAACTCCGATGAAGACTTGTTCATTCACTCAACCAATATATTGGATGTCTACTATGGGCCAGGCTCTGCTCCAAGAAGTGGGGTACATACACAAAGAATCTCTTCTGTGGAGCTTACATTCTAGGTAGGAGAGAGAAAGACTAAAGAAATAAACAAGAAATTATCAGACATTGATGGGATACCAAATTTAAAAGGCTGATGTGATAGAGAATGACTGGGAAGAGGCTGAGATACCTTAGGTCAAGAAAGGCTTCTCTGAGGAATGGGCATTCAAGAAGCTTCCATCCATGCCAAGATCTATAGAGGAGGTTTTTGGCAGAGTCAACAGCTAATGCAAAGGCCCTGGGGCTGCAGAGACCACAGTGAGAGGGTGGGTAGGCAGAAGCAGGGCTCTGGGGTATGAGGTCAGAGCTAGGGGTTTGGACTTGTGATGAGAGCCAGTGGAGAGTTTTGACCAGGACCATAACTTGATCTAATTTGTATTTTTAAAAAGATCTGTGTGGAGAACAGATCATAAGGGGAGTGGAACAGATCATAAGGGAACCTGAGTAGGAGGTGACTGCTTGGTGGCTTGGGCTTATGTGCTTGTGAAGGACGAAAAAAATGGACAGATGGGGACATTTTGAAAGTCAGGTCCCCAGAACGTGCTGATGGATTGGACGTGATGATTGAGGGCAAAGAGATCAAAAATGGAATCTGAGTTTTTAGCTTAAACGAATGGAAGTCCTTGGTGGCACTTGTCAAGAATGAAATAAAACACATAAAGCAGTTATCAGAGTGTCTGCACATAGTAGGTGTCTCAATCAATATTTGTGTAGAAGGAGGTTCCAGACAACATTTGTCTGAAGGAGCAGGCTGTGTATCAGCAGCAGGAAGGAGACCAGACATACTTGGAAGGAAAAGGCTGCCCTGGGGCTGTGAGAATATGTGTTGAGACGCCAACTCTGTGTGGAATTGGGGAATGCCCTGATGAATGAGAAGGTGGGCATGGTGGGGAGAGGAGGCAGGCAGGAAGGCTCCTGGAGTTAAGAGTCAACAGGAAATAGCCACACACATAAAGAATATCAGGGCAAAGCTATTCCCAGTACAAAGAAGACAATTCCTGGATGAGTCACCCAGGGGTGACAGGGTCACATGAGAAAGGCAGGCAGGGCTCACTGGCTCCCGGAACTCACCAGAGAATTGGCACCTGCAGCTGGGGTGTTTATATTCGGATTACATTTGATGGCACACTGAATTGGCGACTAATTGCAGCATTCCCAAACAAGGTACTTTAATTACAGCTTCTTTAATTCCAGTGAGAGCTTCACTTGGAAAACAGAGAGATGAGGAGGATACAGATCTGCTTGCTCTGATCCATAAGTGTGGCTTGAAAAATGAATGGCAAGGAATATCTTTGGCTTATTCAGTTAGCTCCTGAAAAGACAATGCTTTGTAACTCTCCTGGGGGAGGCTGCCAAGGGAGGGGGTGGCTTACCATCTTTGCAGCCTGCTTCCCCAAAGCTGGTGACCTGCCCAACTCTAGGGACACATGTGGATGCACTGGGAGGTTAATGCTGGCTTGGGCTCAGCTGCCCCTCCTTCTAGCTGGGAACAGGTGTCCAAAAGTAAAGTGTACTTCTGGAGGGACTTGCTCAGGTAGCTTGAAAAAGCAGACTTGCTGATTGTGAGGTCCTCTGTTGGAAATCATTTACTGATCTCTTCCACCTCTTGAGCTGTACAAATCCAATTCAGAGCTTTTGAATGGGCTTCTGATAGTCTTCCTAGTTTTTACAGATTATTTGACAGGTTTTCTGCATTTATTTAATGGGACTCCTCCTGTCTCCCCGCTGCTAGGTTACAAATGTTGCTGAGAAAACTGGGTTGGTTTTTTTTTTGGGGGGGGGGTGCGCGTAAAGTTTAAATGTTGTCAAATAGCTTATTTAAATCTCTTTTAAGTCTTTCCACAAGATGAATTTGGGTAGGCCATGAATTTTAGCCACATTATTATTTTTTTTCCATAGTGGCCTTAAGACTGGGAATCAGTTACTTTTAGATTTCCACCGAAGACAATAAATCTTTCCAGAGCCTTGTCTCTTTCTTGTCCCATGACTCTTTAAATACAACAATTCTGCTTTGGAGTTCTCTTGGGACTCTTCTGCCTGTGATTCTGATTGTAATACCAACGATGAAAAAAACCTTACCTTCAATATCTGACACTTTCACGTGAGCGATCTCACTCGATCCTTACAGCCAACTCTGAAAGGTAGACAAAGCAGCTCTTGGCACTTGCATATGACAGCTGAGCTCAGAGAAGTGAGATCATGGCCATGTCATCCAGTGGAGACCAGGACCTGCATTATCTGATGCCAGTCCTGCTGCTTTTCTATGATGCCTGTCAACACGTCTTGTTTTGCCAACATCACATGGTTTCTCAGCAACCCCCGATGTGTACCTCAAGCCAACATCCAGAGAAGTCCTCCAGCTGATTTTTTCCATTTTACTTCCAAATATGTGTATTGGGTTAGAACCCAGACCAATTCAAATGACCAAATGTTTGTGACATGCCTATGTATATAACTTACATGGAGGCGTTCATGGCATAGAGAGATGAATGAGAGATGGAGCAGAGTGGAAAGTATACCACCTGTGAATTGAGATTCCAGACAGACCTAATTCTTCCTGGGTCTTTGAACAAGCTGCATAAACATTCAAAACCTCAAGATTCAATGAGATAATGTAAAGTGTCCAGCACCTTGAAAGTGCTAAATTTATGGTAGTGGTGCTTTATGTATGTCATCTCTATAATTCCAACACCCATTATGAAGTAGATACTATTCTTATGCACATTTTATAGACTGGTAAACTGAGGTGATTGGCCAACAGTTACACTGACGCATTTTGCATCCAGGTCTGTCTGGCTCCAAGCACAGCTGGTGTTCTTAATTACTGTCATAAACTGCTTCTTGTGATTAAGATAGGAACTCTGTGCTCCAGCTGCTTGTTGTAGGCGTATGGTATTGTGGCATGAGTTTTGGATTAGGGGTAGGGATTTCTGTCATTTTCACTCAGTCTTGCCACATACTAGCTGTGTGACATAGAGCGAGTCATGTCCGCTTTCTGGGTCTCGGTTTCCTAATCTGTAAGGTCCTATCTAGCTCCAGTGGTCTCCAGTCCTAAGGGTTTTCCAGGGAGAGACAAGCCCATTATCTCTATTATTTTGAATACAAAGCTGATATTAACTCCATGCTTGCACTCACCACTTTGTAACCTCAGTCTTGCCACATACTAGCTGTGTGACATAGAGCGAGTCATGTCCGCTTTCTGGGTCTCAGTTTCCTAATCTGTAAGGTCCTATCTAGCTCCAGTGGTCTCCAGTCCTAAGGGTTTTCCAGGGAGAGACAAGCCCATTACCTCTATTATTTTGAATACAAAGCTGATATTAACTCCATGCTAGCACTCACCACTTTGTAAGAGCTGTAGAGAGGATAAGTAGAAGGGCAAAGGGAGGGTAAAACAATTCTCTATAAAGAAGGTGGTATTTGGGGCTGACCCCGTGGCTCATTCGGAAGAGTGCGGCACTGGGAGCACAGCGACGTTCCCACCGCGGGTTCAGATCCTATATAGGGATGGCCGGTGTGCTCACTGGCTGAGTGCGGTGCGGATGACACCAAGC
>NW_007771681.1:4460-5204 GCF_000696425.1 Galeopterus variegatus | reverse complement strand
CGCCTTCTCCCTGTGTCTTCCTTCTGTGTGTGTCTGTGTCCTAATCTCTTTTCTCCCATCCATGTACTAACCAGGCCTGACCCTGTTTACTTCCAACATCAGACAAGATCGGGTGCATTCAGGGTGGTATGACCGTAGACCTAATCTCCTTTCTTATAAAGAAACCAGTCATATTGGATTGAATCATTCTAATGACCTCATTTTAATNATTCTGAGGTACTAGAGGTTAGGGCTTCAACATAAGGATTTGGAGGGGACACAATTCACCCCATAACAAAAGGCAATAGAATCAGAAAGATTGCAAGCCCTCAGTTATGAAATATGGTTAATTCTAAGCCAGTGATTCTCAACTCCAGCTGCACTTTAAAATCACCTGGGGAGTTTTTAACAAATAACAATGGCCCCAGAGATAATGATTTAATTGGTCTGTGGAGGGTCCTAGCATAGGTATTTTTTAAAAGCTCCTTGGTGACTCTAATGTGCACCCAGGACTGAGAGACCAAGAACCTTATTTAACTGAAACACTGAGAGATCTGAGTTGTTTTCATTATCCTAAAATGTCATTCTTTCTGCCCAGCAAACAATTCATTATATATATGGAGAGAGAGAGAGAGAACACCTTCTAATCAGCAAAATATCAGAGCAGCAGCTGAATTGTGAGTCTCCCGTTCATGCACACGTGGCTTGCAGTATTATTTTGCTCTTTTATTCATTAAAGTAGTTAGTCATTAGTTGAATTCCTTT
>NW_007771681.1:1143-3162 GCF_000696425.1 Galeopterus variegatus | reverse complement strand
AAAAAAAAAATCCTACATTCTATGCTGATGTGACAGATCAAATAATGGCCCCTCACAGATGTCCCTTCCTTGAAACCTGTGAATAAGCAAATTATCCTGGATTATCCAAGTGGGCTCAATATAATTATTTGAGGTCTTAAAACCAGAGAGTCTTTCCTAGCAGAGGTCAGAGAAATACGGCATAAGAAGAGCAGGAAAGATCTGATGCATGAAATGGACTCTACCCACCCACCACTGCTGCCTTTGAAGACAGAGAAACAGGGCCACCAGCCAGGGAATGTAGACAGCCTCAATCAACTGGAAACTGTGGAGCTGGGAACAGCCACCCAAGAAAGGGGGAACTCAGTTCTACAACCCCAAGGAACTGAATTCTGTCAACAACCTGAATGAGCAAAGAAATGGTTCTCACCTATGGTCTCCAGGAAACAGTGCAACCCAGCAGACACCTTGGCTTTAGCTTGATGAGACCCTAGTCAGACTTCTGACCTACAGAACTGTGAGATTGTAAGTGTGTGTTGTTTTAAGACACTAAATTTGTGGTAATTTGTTATCGCAGCAATAGAAAAGTAACACAGCTAAACTCTGAAAAATAAAATGATAAGACATCCTCCCTGTTGTCATGGAGATTAGTAACTCAAATTTGCAAAATTTATAAGAGGAGAAACAAATTAAGTTTGTAGTAATTTAAGTCTTAGGCTCAAGAAGTTATTAAATTTGATGGTCCTGGGTGTTAGATGAACTGTGAGGCCCAAGTTCTGGGCATTTTGATGGAAGTTCCAGCTAAAAGGAGAATTAGGAACATGTTACTATAAATTGAAGAAAAAGGGACATTTTTGTAGTCAAAATATAGAAAGGACTGATCATTTCGAAAGGATAAGCTTTTTGTAAAGAAAATAATAGTAATAATAGCTCCTCGGATTTCAAAGGAATTCCTGTCCTTCCCCACCCCTAACTCCCAGATCTGCTTAATTTTAGAACGAAAGCTCATGGTAAAATCACATGTACCAATGAAGGAAGTGCTTTAAACACACATACAAGGATGGGGACATGTCAAAGGGACACAGGAACCAATTGAAAGAGCTCCCAGTGGCCAAAGCTGGAATGATTTGAGCAACAAAATAAAGTAGTATTGGATGATAGCCCAGATATAAAATAAATCTCCATGAGTCCACACTGATATAAATAACAGTTTCGATAAATAAATGGGGGAGCAGAGACAGATCTCCCCTGAAGAATTCCAAATAATTTATGTAGGTATGTGTCTTAGTCCATTTGGGCTACTATAACAAAATACCTTGGGCTGCATAATTTATAAACGGCAGCAATTTATTGCCTGCAGTTCTGGAGGCTGGGAAGTTCAAGATCAAGGCACCAGTAGAGTTGGTGTCTGGTGAGGGTCCGTTCCTCACAGATGGAGTCTTCCATGTGTCCTCACTTGGTTGAAGGGCAAAAGTGGCCGACAAGCTCTCTTAGGCCTCTTTTATTAGGTTTCTAATCCCCTCATGACCTAGTCACCTCCCAAAGGCCGCACCTATTCATACCAACACATTGGGGATTCGATTTCAACACATGAATGTCAGAGGGACATACACATTCAGACCATAGCAATACTGTACCCTCGGGAAGGTGGAGCATTAACTCCCGACTCCTAAGTGTGGACTCCTAAGTCAGTCCTAATGTGGACTGACTTCCTTCCGAAGAGTGCAGTGTGGAAATGGTGATGGGTGGGGAGTGTGACTCCACAGTGGAGAAGCCTCCAAACGCTGCCTCAGCCGGGCGGTCAAGGTTTTAGCGTCATCAGTGGCAGTCGCGCTGGCAGTGTGCACCCGTCATGTGGTGTGATGAGAGCAGCACTTCCCCTCGCTGGTCTTCCTCCCTACAACCTGTAACTCCAGTCTCATGGTGAGAAAACATCAGACAAATCCCAGTGGAGGGTCATTCTACAAAATACCTGACCAATACAACTCAGACCTGTCAACGTCATCAAAAACAAGGAGAGTCTGAAAAAGTGTCACAGAC
>NW_007771681.1:0-712 GCF_000696425.1 Galeopterus variegatus | reverse complement strand
ATACAACTCAGACCTGTCAACGTCATCAAAAACAAGGAGAGTCTGAAAAAGTGTCACAGACCAGTGGAGCCTAAGGATATGTGACAATCAAATGTAACAGTATTCTAAATGGGACCCTGGGACAGAAAAAGGACATTAGGGAAAAACAAAGGAAATCTGAATAAAATATGGAATTTCATTAATAATAATGTATCAGTGCTGGTTCATTAATGGTAACAAATGTACCATACACATGGAAGACGTTAATAATGGGAGAAACTGGCTGCAGGGTGTGATACAGAACCTCTGTACTATCTTCACAACTTTTCTGTGAATCTAAAACTATTCTAAAAGTTTATTTTTAAAAAGTGAAAAAAAATCATACATGTCATAAGTTTTTCTTCCACGACCATATATGTTCTGTAGAGTAAAAAGAACCTTTGTATTTTTTGAAGGGAACAAGAAGCCACCTGCACATGGATCTGGACCAGTCCCTGGAGCAGTCTTGCCTGGGGGAGGGGAGTGTTTGTTCTTCAGGTGGTTTAAAGGCAGTAGAGCTCAACACACTTTATTTTGTTTGTACACTAGTTTCTCTGCTTTACATGCAACTCATCATAGTATGTTAAAGCTATTTAATATTCCAAGAGTACGTTGCATTTAACAAAGTACATTCTGTGGTGATTTGGGGTATGCTTTGGGGGAATAAGGAAAAGTAAGTACTGTAGAAAACAGA
>NW_007771680.1:2586-5204 GCF_000696425.1 Galeopterus variegatus | reverse complement strand
ACAACCTTTGCTGTGAGGAGGAGCACATTCCAGTGGGTGTACATCCAAAACAAACGACAAATTTGTTGGTCAGATCTTGGTAAACGATGCCCCTGTCTGATCAGTCATCCATGCTTTAAACTTGCGGATCATCTAAGTCCCCCCTTTCCTTGACCTTCCTGTCCCCTACCCTATTCTTCCCCTATGCCCTCCTAGAGGAAGTTTAAGAAAATGGCTCTGGAACAATTCCAGCGGCAGGCAGGGAACAGGGTGAGTTGACGGCCAACATATTGTCTTTGAGATACTTGTGGCCCATTCAAAATCCAGAGCTTGGACGAAGGTCCAGGTGAGAGCTGCAGACCGGATGTAATCGGTGGGGGGCGCGGTTGGGACGCTCAGGTGCAGTGAGTGCTGTGCCAGAGAAGAGGACCAGGGTGGTTGTTGGCAAATGCCAACCTCCCAGGCAGGAGGCGAGAAGGGTCCCAAGGAGACCTAGAGCAAAATGCCAGTGACAGAGGAGAAAGCTGGAGCAGGGACACCCAAGGGGAGCACTGAGACAGTCTCAAGAAGGAAGGAAGTGCCCTCAAGGACAAATGCCATGGAAGGACCAAGAAAGCCCAGTTCTGAAACTTGACCTTTGGATTTAACAGCTCTGGGGAGGTTGCTGCTGGCAGAGTCGATGGCTGATGGGGAATGCCGGGCTCAGAGCTGTGGCCTGAGTGTAGGGACAGACAGGTGTGGGGGCTGTTGGCTGTACCATGTGAAAGGGGGCTTGACTCCTAGTCACTGCTGACCTGCTGGTCCATCTTAGTGTGTGTGCACAGTACACACAGTGCACACACACACACACAGACACGCACACACACAGACACACATAGCGTACACACACACACACACAGCGTACACACACACACAGACACAAACACACACACACACAGCGTACACACACACACAGAGCTCTTTATTTTAATTTTACCACCTAGAGAACAGCCCAAGTCGGGACTGAGCAATGGAATGCTCTGTAGTGTGCAATTTGGGACAAGAGTCTGGTAACACTGGTGGTGGTGCACTATTATACCAGGAAGCTCAGAGATGTCAAGGAACCCAGTGTGTGCACACGGGTTGGATGAGGAGCAGCATCTGGAAGGTTCCGTGAGGTCCTTGCGTGTGCAGGGCCGGCTTCATTTCACACAGGGGCCCCTCCCTGTCCGCGCTGAGGTCAGGCATTGCCTTGCCCACGGGGCAGTTAGCTGGCTGGGAGGCGTCCCTTTCACACCTCCCCGAGCTGTTCTCTGCCTTGTCCCTTTAGCACTCCTGGGCCCTTCCGTCTCTCCTGCTCCTGGTTGTGGCCCCCAGGCCCTTTCCCGATGCTGGCCAGGGTCCAGCACCAGGATTCAAACAAGGCCCACGTAGCCCGGGTTCCACTCATCACGAGCTGTAAATCAAGCTAGCACCTGGTAGAGAAAACCTATTCTGTGCAGCTCCCCTCCAGGCTGTTGTGGAGAGCCAGGCTCGGCCGGAGCATCCTGTGCCTCCCTGGCTGGATCGCGTCCTCCTGTGTCCCCCTCATTCGCTGTGCCTACCCCGGCCTGGCAGAGCAGCTCTGTCAGTTACCCCCGCCCCCCACCAAGAGTCCCCGTTTGCCCACCCCTCGGGCCGTGCAGTGTGTGGCCCACCTTTACCAGACAGAGCTGGGGACCAGGGGCCCCGGAGCCAGCACGGACCACTTAGACAAGATCAAGGACCCAGGCAGCTGGGCGACGTGGAGCAGTGGTGAGGGCTTCTGGAGGCATGTCCCCTTGGCCTCGGGGATCCTTCCACTGTGGGCAGGGACAGGGCAGGCTCCACGGGATTTGTGGGGGACCAGAAGACCAGGCAGAGTCCCTCTTCCTTCAGGGTGAAGACAGTGATACATGTGGCAATAGAAAATGCCCGAGGTAGATAAATAGACAGAGAGAGAGAGAGAGACAGAGAGAGAGACGAGCAGATGCAAGGAGGGAGGGAAAGGGTGAATTTTGCTTTCAGTGCACTCCTTAGAACTGAGATGACAGTAGATTCTTGAAAATTCTTTAATTCAAGTGTCTATTAACTGAGCAAAGAATGTCGTGCCGGCAAGTGGCAAGTCCTGGGTCTGGGTAGCACGTGGCACTGCACACAGCTTTAGCGGGCTCCTGGATTTCGTGGACTCTTCACATCCGTGTGCAGCAGGCTGGCTCCGTGGAAGTCGGGGGAGACTCTTCCTAAGGAACGCACGTGCCGCTCCGCTTTGCCTCGGGCCGTTGGTGAGTATGGCAGAGCGCACCACGTCCAGTGCCACCGCACCTGCCGCGTTACGCCGTGGGAATGGGAAGACTGTTTGCAACCCGCTTCCTTAGAGCCGAGGGGAAGTCTTAAGGAAAGCCACAGCACTCCTGTCTTTCTCGCATTTCTGCAAATTGGAGATTGCTCCCTGCTCCCCTTTTGCGGGGCTGTTGAGACCAAGCGAAATTAAAGAACATTTCTAGAGACCAACCTGTTTGTAGCAAACATTTGGTTGGAAGGAAAGGAGACGTGAGTACAACGCCATGAAAGAAAGCATTCCCCACTAATGAACCTAAAGCGGCAGTGTCTGCCGACAGAAATCCTTCCTATTTTGTGTG
>NW_007771680.1:0-641 GCF_000696425.1 Galeopterus variegatus | reverse complement strand
AAAAAAAGTATTGAGAAATAAATACAGAAAACTATATGTATGTATTGTAAGTGTACAGCTTGTTAACATTTTACAACTGAACACGCCCTCCTAACTAGCGCCATGACCAAGAAAATAACACTCGCAGCACCCTGGACACCCCTTCTGTCCCCTTCTATTACTAGCCACCTCCACCCCCACCTGTCTGAGCAGCATGAACTCATTGTACCCAATTTTGTACTTTTTGTGCATCGAATCATGCTGTGTCTAGCTGCTTTTGCTTGTCACATGTTTGTGAGACACATCACTGTTGCTATAGGAGCTGTGGATCGTTGGTTCCCCTGCTGTGTAGTATCCATTCCATTGTCGTGGGGATTTGGGGTGTTTCTGGTTTTAGGGTACTTTGAAGAGTGCTGCTAGGAGAATCCAACTGCATGTCTCAATGGGCGATCATAGGTACCCATTTCTGATGGGTGTACACCCAGCAGTGGGAGGGCTCAGTTTTGGTAGATGTCTACAGAGGGTGTCCCCAACTGGTTATACCAGTTCACACCCCCACCAGCAGGGGGCGAGGTTCCAGTTGCTCCGCAGCCTGGCCATGGGCAGAGTTTGGTGGGGGTAGAGTCAGGGAGCCCCGCAGAGAGCTAGCAAAGGGCCTGTGA
>NW_007771679.1:4956-5204 GCF_000696425.1 Galeopterus variegatus | reverse complement strand
GGCATACTTTTCTTACAAGGACAAAGATGTTCTCTGCCTCATTTGCACAGATAATTGGGAATGTGCCTTAAGCACAGAGACAGACCGGTTTCCATTCATTCTGGAAAGTTCTGCAAACAAACAAAGCAGCACCCAGCTCAGTGGGATGCTTTGGGGCAGGAGAATCTGATGAATAGCTTCTTTCTCAAAACAGTAACACTCACTCCTTGTTGCCACAGGGAAAGACAAAGGGAAAAACACTCGTGTGT
>NW_007771679.1:2187-2943 GCF_000696425.1 Galeopterus variegatus | reverse complement strand
GCCTTCTGGCTGCATGGAATGTATTGGTGGGCAGCCAAAGAGGAAGCCACGATACCAGTTAGGAGGTTATGGTGGTCATCCAGGTGAGAGGCAGTGACCCGGATATACAAGGACACAGGGGCAGCTAGACATGAGTCCTTGTCATGGCAATGTGCCCACCAGATTATTCCTGCTGCCCAGCCTGCCTCTACCCCTAAGCCTTGCAATATAGTCTCTTCTCTTCAATTGTCCTGAATTGATTTCTGTTACTTACAATCAGGGACCTTACCCAATAGAGTTTAGGAACCCTCACCTTTAACCTTTACAGTGGGTTCCTAGAAGACAGGGTCTGGGCATGGTTTATTTCACCATCCCCCCAACTCTTGCACGGAGCCTGGCACATGGGTCATGCTCAAGAGATGCTTGTCAAGCTGAATTTGTGCCATTCAATGTACAAACAGTTGGCTGTGCAATGGAGCACCGATAACAGGGCTAGAGGGGCACCATGGTAACCCACTTAAGAAAATAAACTGTTGCAAGATCTTTCCCCACACTCATTTACATGGAAACAATTAGTGTGCTAATTAAAATTGAGTCTTATCTGTTCATCAAAGTAAGCCCAGCAGGACCTCCAGTTGGCAAGATTTTGTTGGCAAAAAGTTTGAGGCTTTCTGTTAGTAGAAAATAAGCCATTTTCATCTCTCATCGAATGTTTATTAATTCAGGTGGCTGCTGAATTTGGCTGGCCCCCAGTTCAATGGGTTCACATTAATGAGG
>NW_007771679.1:0-348 GCF_000696425.1 Galeopterus variegatus | reverse complement strand
AAAAAAATAATCACACAATTTTTACTAATATTCATGTGCCCAGGAGTTTACAGAAAAGAAGCAGTTAGACTGATGGGCATATATGCCCTTCTAAAACAGGAAGGAGGGTTGGGCTTCAAAGGATAATAAATTGTGGGCAAGTGTTACAGGATGTCATCTCCAGGTTCTTGGTCAAACTGTAAAGAAAAATCTTTCATGGGACCAAGAGGAGCCCACATTGCAGCAACCACTCATGTGGGGAAAGGAGAGGAAGAGGAGTAGACAGAACATTCAAACAAGCAGACTTCATTGTAAAGTGAAAGTACATGCAGAAGGGTGCACAGGAGCCTCTGTGTGGGAGGAGCACCC
>NW_007771678.1:3677-5205 GCF_000696425.1 Galeopterus variegatus | reverse complement strand
TAACATTTCTGTGCTTCATTTCTTTGTCTGTAAAATGGGAGTAATAGTAACTACTTTATAGGGTAGTTGCAAGAATTATATGGATTAATACCTATAAAGCCCAGGAGTGCCTGGCACATAGTAAGCACCATTGATTGTATTTGTTATTATCAATATTATTATTATTGCTGCTACTACTATTATTATAAAATAATAAAAGACTTTCCATGAGCATTTAAGGAAAAAAAAAACTGATGGTCATCAGGAATAGAAATATATTTATAATGAATTATCTTTCTTTTATTTTGTATAACCACCAGTGTGAAAGATGTACAAACATTACCCATCTTCTTTCTTCTGAAGCTTCAATTTTTCCCTGTAGAAAACAGGTAAAGAGGAAAAGTTTATTTCTATGACTTAAGAGATTTTTTAAAGGAATCTAGAAAGATATTAATTTAACAATTAAAAACTTTTACTCCTAAAGCACCCTATTTCTTCCTTAATTCTGACATATCATACAAGTTATTAAGGCAGTCAGGCTGGCAAGAAAATGCTTCCAATGTCTCATAGAGCATAAAGTCTGGAGTCCAAAGACTTAAAATGAGTAGCTGCTGTTAGGTTCAATATTACATAGTAATAAATGGCAATTGTCAATAAGAAGAAAAACTAAAAGGGAAGAGGTAGCAATTTCAAAAGGCAAAGACACTTTACTTTCTTGTTTGCTTTATACGTTAGATCTTGCCTTTTAATCTTTCCTGTAGACCCGCAATTTACCTGTATGCCAACCTCATATATTCGAAGCACTCTGATGTTTGAATAAAATGCTTGTGTGTGCTTGTGTATTAGTGGATTTTACATAAAACTGATTTTCTTTCACTTCTTAATCATTTTTTTAGATCCTTAATTTTCAATAAATAATACTCTTTAAAACAGCGCTGGTCTGTACAAACATGAAAGCAGCACCACCTAACGGCAGCTACCCATTTTAAGGCAGTCAAACCACAGAGAATGCTACATTTGGATGCCTTTTTAAAGTGAAACAAATATCACACAATTGGGCAGTAAGGCTCAAGTTCTGAAGCCGTCCGTCATCCTAATGCTCTTTTGAGAAGAAAGTAATCAGAAGACAAACTTCTCTGAAACTTCCCTTCAGCCTTGCTTGTAGGATCCTTAATCTTTCTTGTCTTTTTCCTGTCAACGGCTTTTCTCTTGGCTGCTATCCCCTTTAATAGCATGTTATCTGCCAAATTACTTAACATACAACAAGATCTATTTTTAAAACGCAAAAATGGGTTTAATTTTAAACATTAGCGTCGTCAGTTACTCCTTGGTCTTTAATTAAGTGATGAAGCTCATGTGAATCTTTTCTCATGAGTTACAAAATATAAAAAAGATAAGCCATTCAATTCTGTCTCTCCCTTCATGTCCCCAGCCATCAAATATCTGATAGTCTAGCAGGACTGTGGCAGAAGCCTGGGGTGGCACTGGAATCTTGAACCTTCTAAGCACACTCACACACGACCTTTTGTAAAGTGGTAAAATAGCCCCA
>NW_007771678.1:1595-2677 GCF_000696425.1 Galeopterus variegatus | reverse complement strand
AGGGCTGTTAGCACCCCTACTTACACAGCTGTGGACATAGCACTCCCCTGTACTTGTTTGAATCCCCCTGAACGTTTTGCAGCATGCATTCACTGGAATTTTGTGCTCATGGAACATTGAAAACTATGTGAATGGGGACAGGTAAAGAAAGATGGACATGCATATTAAATGTACTTTCTCTGCTCAAGCACATGCTCCATTGCCCCACCAGACTTCACTCACCTAACATACATTCAAAGATAGAATTATTAATAATTTTAAGACAGTGACAGCAGAGCATTAACAAAGCATGGGTCCCTTCTGAACACAGGGCTGTCTGTGACTTCACAGGTGGTGAAGCTAGCATTGCTTCTGACATGTGTTAGGACAGAAAAGTTCCACTGTTCTTTGGTGGGAGTAAGGAACAGGACTTTTATTTATTTAGTTTTTACTATGTGCTGAGTACTAGGTTAAACCCTTCACATACACTACCTCAGTTAATCATCAAAAAGCACATTGGGGTAGGTATTATTATTATTCCTATTTACAGAGGAGAAAATTGAGGATTTTAGAAAATAAGTGATTTGCCCAATATCTCCTGACTAAAAGGTATTGGAGTAGGAACTTTAACCCACACTTGACCCCGAAACCCATTACTACCTCCATATAGCATTTAGTTCAGATTTTTTATTATAAAACATTTTAAATTGTTACTATAACATACAGCACATATGATAAATATCTATTTGCTAATAAGACCAACTGTGAAATAATAAAATAGCATAATTCACACGCTAATTTTTTTTAAATCTCATCTAGCTTTCTACTTTAATAAGACACATGGAACACACATTTATTTACTCTCCCCCCAAGGCTTCACTAAAATGATAATAATGCTTTTTTTAAAATCATAAACCATTGAAACTTTTAAGATGGCGACGGGTCTGGAGCGGCTGTGCCAGGAGACAGCGCGACCCTGAGAAGTGTGCGCTGTGATACCAGAGTACTATTTGCATTTCCAAGAGCAACAAAAAATGAATAAATCTTTGAACAATGAACCTACAATGACAAACGAGCAACAACAGGCTCGAGGTTTTAGAGCC
>NW_007771678.1:0-1120 GCF_000696425.1 Galeopterus variegatus | reverse complement strand
CCATGCTGTGGGATCGAGCGAGCAGCCCGAGACAACAAAGGCCAAGTAAGTCAGCAGAGATGACACAGAAACGGAGTGGAAGGCGCTGGACCAGCCTAACTCTGCGAGCTCTGTGAGTCACCCCCAGTACAGCCCCACTTGCGGGGCGAAGCCCGACTGCTGACCGCCCGCCTGGCTCCCACCTACCACACCAGGCTAGGCGCCCGCAACAGACCTGCCTCCATTTTCTCGGGTGGGGATGGAGATGGCCAGGTTAGAGCAGGCAGGCCAGCCATCTCTGCTTGGCGCGGCTCCTCAATGAGACGTGTCACTTGCTTACCTCGATGCGGGACACCCCGGGGCCTGTGGACTGGCCTACAATCCCACTCCCCCTGCAGATCTCTGATGGGGCTGGTAACGTGGGGAGCACCCGGCCAGTGTCGGGAGGGCAGGGAAGAGGAGGAGCCTGCCCAGATCGTCTCTCCACCACACCCTGGGCTTCGGCCCCAGGTAAACTCCCTGTTTCCGGGAGGCAGATGCCATCTCTGTGGGCCTCAGTTTGGAAGAACCCCTAACTGATTTCTGGTTGGGAGAGGGGAGCCCAGAGCGCTCTGGAGCTGCATTGAAGCTGCCGGAGAGCACTCACAGAGGGCGCCCCGGGTGACCCGTGCTGGGGGGAGTCAAAGAGGAACTGTGTGCTGTAGGAGCCTCCCCCGAGGAGCTCACACTCTGCAGTTGGAGAGACTAGACACCTTCTGGGCAGGGCGGGCAGGGCACAGCTTTGATGTCTCAGCTGAAAGACGAGGTTTGCAGAAGACACGCCTCAGCCCTGTTCTGAGCTCACAGAGTGGGGAGGGGTCTGGCAAAAGGAGGCGGAGTCTCGGGAAAAAAAATAATAATAACAATAATTACACACCCTGCGGGAAACCTTTGCAAGGCTCAACAGCCCCACCTAGTGCACACAGAGTGTGAAAACGCCCCTATAGCAAGGTGCAGAACACACACACCTTACGGGACTGGCAGGGCGTTATCCAGCAACCTACTAGAATTCAAACTCACCAGAGAACAGACTTCCCGAAAAGGTCCAAGATCCGAGTGAAACTCCCTGCCAAAATGAACAAACACCCAAAAAGAGATACCA
>NW_007771677.1:0-5205 GCF_000696425.1 Galeopterus variegatus | reverse complement strand
GCTGTGCTGGCATATTTCACTTTTTTCAGCATTCTTGGAAGTAGCCGAGACACTGGACATGAGTTATTGCCAGAGTTCTATTAAACACATTTAACTAAAGTAAAACAAAATAAATTCGTCCGTTTTTTTTTTATGAAGTTGGCAAGACCACTCCTCGCATGGTGCCAAATTTTGGATATATATGTATTTTGTATCTAGAAACCAGTTTTCAGAGCCTGAAGGCATGGGGGAGCTTCCTGGACAGATTTTCTAGATGTTCTGCTTCTCTACAATTCTCACAGGATAAATGGAATTGTCCTTCTGGGATCCATCTGGGAATCACCGTGCTTGGCTCTGTTTGGCTGCCTATGTAATGCTAGAATACTCTTATGACCACCCCAAATCCTCACTGATTTTGCATTTCTTCTGAAGTCATCATCTTTTTATATCGCTACTGGAGACTACTTCCCAATCTCTCCCCTTCCTTAATTCCTAGATGCGTTTGTTTGATAAGATAAAATGAGCCCAAGGGAAGTCTCATGTCTGGCAGCTCTATAAAAACAGAATGAAGAACTCCTCTTAATACAAGTCTGAGGACAGGGTGAGAGGCATGGGAGTGTTCTGAAATAGAATATGGGAGGAAGGACTGAAGGAATGGCCATTCCACTAATATTTGCCTCCTATTTTCTTGATTTTCAGGTGTGGGGTTTTTTGGTGTTTGTGTTTACTATAAGCAGCATGGCATACATTTTAATATATTGAAAAACTCTTTGGAATACAAATAAATTCATGCATTATTTTTGACAAAGTATAAATATAATTATAAACTCATTATTAGTACATATATATTTGTTAAAATATATTTTCTTTCTACAATTATATAAAAACAATGAAAATGTCTTCCACAATAACAGTTGGTGAATACACATAGTATTGTATTTGAAACAAAAAATGTCAGTTAGATGAAGAAAAAACCATGGGTGCCAAAATGGGAATAGATTTGGAAATTCCAAAGTGAAATAAAATATTATATCCTAACATACGGAGAAAAGCATGGTGTAGCAAGAAAGACACTGTACTGTCAGCATATTGTTCTAAGAAAAACACAATTTTGAGTATGTACTTAAATCTATGAACCTCAGTTTTTAAAAATATAATATTTAATATTAATAATTAATATTTATTCTTCCTATATTACCAGATTTTTGGAAGAAAAACTCATATCATATAATAATGCTTTAATACCTCCAAGGTATTACAATATTTGTTTTATTTGATATAGTTAATAAAAATATATAAATTTTAAGTAATAATTGAGACAAGTACACTAGAAAAAATCAGAAATCAAAAGGCTTCAATTTGTTAGATTGATAATAGAGGTAAAAAAGTTCATGTTAAAAGCTTAGCTTTCTGTATTTAACAACATATTGCAACAGTGTTACTTTATGAAAGACTACCTGAAATTCAATTATGACCCTAAACCAGCTGTAGAAGGACATGTTTCTGTATACTTAAAAAGTTTAAAATTTAAAAATACAAGCACATTGTAATAAGTCAAATTGTAACAGAAGGCTGATAATGAGAAAGTTCTGTTTTCATTTTAGTCCTATTCCTCAAAAGCAAAGGTTTGACTTCATTGTTTCTTCAATTATTTTTCTCAATAATCCACTTCTAAGATTATTTCTTGACTGATGATTTTTAGATTCTACCATTCAACTTTCTATAATTAAAATGAAGATGTAGCTCTTTTAAACCTCCCCATCACTACCCCATTTATTCCAATTTTATCCCTCCAAACATTGGAGTTAAATGAATGATCATTGCTTAAATCTTTGTGCTTATACAAATACAGCTCCTCCAGAGCCAAAGTAATACACCCTGTGGCCAATCCTTCCTTGTGAGGTTTTTATATTATGTAATAATTGTACTGCTTTTCACGTGCTCAATTTGCCATCTCTGTATATTAAATTCATACTTGTGCCTCTGTAGCTCTCCCTTCTCTTTCCATATTTTGGACTGTTTCCAGCAGTTCCAAAGCTGTCACCTTGATCTCCCTTCATTGCCCTCCTGACTTGATCCCCCATTTACTAAATCCCATCTTTTTCTTGATTTCTTCACAAATTTGCTGAAGAATGTTTTTCGGCATCTCCCAAGAAAGGAATCATGAGAGGTAATTGTTCAGGAAGTGGCAGGTATGAAAATGCCTTGATGCTCTTCACTCCTCACGTGCAAGTTTTTTTTTGTCTCAGGAGAGTTTTAGTTTGAATGGTACTTTTCCTCAGAATCTTAAAGTGCTTGCTCTAATGTCGTTTAACATTTAGTACTGCTTGTAAGTATTCTTGCTTCTTTGTTCATGACTTATTTCTTTTAAATCTCTAGAGACTTTAGGAATGTCTGTTTCCTATAGTAAAATCTTATAATGGTGTGCTTTGGTGTGGAGCTGTCTTTATTCTTTGTACTAGGTACTAGGTCCTTTTCTATTAGTCATGTATATTCTTTGTTTCAGAGAAATTCTGTTGATTTCTTTCTTTAATACTCTCTTCCTCTGAAATTTCTCTCTACTGTATAGAACTCCAATTTGTTGAAGGTTGACTTTTCTAGATAATTTCTCTGAGACTGTAAATTTTTGCTCATAGTTTTGTTTTTTTTTCCTCTCTCTCTCTGAACATTCTATTTTCTTAACATTATTTTTCAAAAGTTCTACTGTAATCTTTCAGCAATTATATTTCCTATTATAAAGAATTATGTCTTGCTGTCTGATATTTTTGTAATCTAAAGTGTGGTAGGCAGAATTCTACGATGGCCTCTAAGATTCCTGTCCCTTCATGCACACCTTATATAATTGTCTCCTCATGAGTGTTGTAGGAAACTATGAATATGATGGTATGTCACTCCCTTGATTATGTTACATAATGTGAGGAAAAAAAAAAAAAAAAAAAAAGGTTTTTACCCATGGAGTTAAGGCTACTAATCAGTAGACTTTCAGTTAAAGAAAAGGGAGTATAATGTACTGGGTGGGACCGAGGTAATCAGTTGAGCTCTTTGAAGGGACACCAAAGGTCAGTGACAGAAGTCAGAGGCTGTATTCTTGCTGGTCTGGAGAAAAGTAACATTCATGTTGTGAACTGCTTATAAGGACCACCTGGCAAGGAACTGTGGGTAGCCTCTAGGAAATAAGAGTAGTCGCTGGCATATAGCTAGCAAAACTTCAGTGATCTGAGTCATGCAACTACAAGAAAGTGAACTCTGCCACCAAACAGATGGCTTGGAAGAGGAACCTGAGCCTCGAATGAGACCCCAGCCCTGGCCAACACCTGACTGCTGCCTTGTGAGACCCTGAGCAGAGATACTGTGAGATAACTAATGTGTGTTGCTTTAAGTCACAAGTTTGGGGTAATTTTTTACACGGTAATAGAAAACTTTTACACACAGCAATTTCTCCTTGTTTTGTGGATGGAATATCTTTGTAATCTTCCTCTGAAGATACTAATAAGTTTTCTTTTTGTCCCCTGCGTTGCTTTCATTTGTTCTTTTATCATTTTAGGCTCTTTCTTGAGTTAAAAGCTTTCCTCAAATAGTGGTTAATCTTAGTCTTCCTTATGTTTAAATGTGAGACACTAAAGTGATCGGCTACCTGAGTGAGGTCTTGTGACAAGCAAGTTCCATTTAGGAACATAGGAGCAGATACATGGAGATCTTTCCTCTGTATCTATTGAATTTTTCTAATAGAGAAATGTTTGATCTTTGGTTAAGTGCTTAATGCCTGGCTGTGAGAATTCTGCTTGTGAGGTAAGCAAGAAACTCTGAGCATTGGACAAATATTGGTAAACAAAGTATATAGGAGGCTACTGTTTTGCACTAGCCTCCTGCACTAGGCTCCAGCCCAGCAGACCAAATCAAAATGGAGTCATTCATGCTAAGTGCAAGAAAGCAGGTAAATCCCTAAACAGACCAGTTTTTCCTGAAAACAAGAGATTGACAGCAATCAATCAGAAAACAGCCTAGTCTGAGTCATCACAATGAGAACATCCCCTTTGCTTTCACCCTTACAAGAAAAGTGACCTGTGGTAACCTAATGTTAACCAGTCCGGAATGAGGTATTTCCAGATTCTAGAATCTCAGATAAAAGCCAGTTAGATTTTTAAACTAAACTTGTAATTTGTCTTTTGACACTATCAATTAATTCCTATTTTCAGCCCTAGGCCACATTTCTGCTATGACCATCTCCAATCTGTTCTTATTTTACTTTATTATCACTTCTACTCTATTTTGATTCAAGGGGGTTAAAAAGAGAGGCTGCATTTATTAAATGCCAACTATGTTCCAGAAACTGTGCTAGGTCATGTATCCATATTTATTGTTATATTTTTTCTGACGCCATAAAAGTTTGTTTTACTAATGAAGAAACTTAAAGAAGCATAGTGCTTGCCTAAGACCAAACAGTCGATAATAGACGGGCTAGTGTTTGAGCTCACGTATAGCTACAAAATTCATCCTCTTTCCATGACTCCCCACTGCCCTCAGATTTGGGGGATAAAACTCAATGTTTTATATTTATTTCTCAGACTGTGAAAAGATTTTTCAAAGTTCTTAAAATAATTTGAGACTGTGTACTGCACCCCATAAATCCTGTGGAGCATATATTTTCTAAACTATCTTTTTCTTTCTTGTTTTTTAAACATGACTTACATGGGAAGGCCTTGGTGCCCATGAAAGTCTGTGGATCATGTACTCAAAGCCATGCTTGACCCTGACAACTCTACCATGCCAGTGCTACTTCAGGGAAGAGGCAAAGAAATCAAGAAACTCAGTCATGTGACATTGTGTTGACCAGTTTTTCTCAAACTTCAGTAATTGCATAACATCTACACCATTTTTGTCATATCTGAATGGTACTGATCTATGCCTTAATCAATTTTAACCTCAGTTTTTTTACTTAGTCTTGTTCTAAACAATAAAACATGAGTTTAGTGTATTAGTATTTTTCTTATCCATATTAAAATACATGCATAACTAGTAACAATAAAATAAAATAAAATAAATATATATTTAAGCCCCAGCCACTTTAAGGCTGGAGCTGGTGAGTGCATGGAACAGGAGCTGACAAGAGCCACATCTGTGCCCTTCATATGAAGTTGCTTGAAGGCGGCAGGGGAGAAGATGGTCTTGGTGGCCCCCAGGCCAGCAAGACCACTAACAGGGTTCCTGTGGACCCACATAGGAGCA
>NW_007771676.1:4078-5205 GCF_000696425.1 Galeopterus variegatus | reverse complement strand
TAGCCACATAAAATACATTTATTTTTCACAGCAGTCATTTTATACATGATAAATAAGTTCCTAGATAATAAATAAGTTCCCTATGGTCACTGACTGTGATATAAGGAGGAAAGCCAGGGCGTTGCCTCCAGTCTCCTGAGGTCCAAAGCTGGGGCTCGTCATGATGCTATCAGGAGTCACATAGAATAGATTGCTTTAATGCTACTCATCTAAAGTCCCCTAGATTCTTTAGACTATCCAATTTTATTTCTAAAACTTGTTGATGCCATTTTATAATACGCAATTATATGATTTTATAGTATGCAACTATATAATTTTAAAGTACTAGATGCTCTTTTATAAAATTTCTTTCGACTAGAAAGATATACACATTTATTGCTAATTAGAAAGTACTTCCAAGGAAAGATAATAAGACAATAATTCTAGGATTTTTTTACTCATTCATACACACATCACCTACTCCGGGCCTTGTGCTCAGCACTGAGAATAAAAAGGTATTTAAAACTTTGTTGTTGTTCCCAAGGAACAAGCGATCTGAGTAAAGAAGAGACAAGTAGTTGGAAGATGATGTGATTGCAGTTCTAATAGAGATCCATACTAAATACTGCAGAAACAAGGAGAGGATGAATCTGCAGGGGGTAACATGGGGAAAGGTAGCTGTAATCCCCCACAGTGAGGAGTCTTTTTTTGTTGTTATTGACACTCTTTACAATTGCTGTTACATGGTGCTAATAAAAACCAGATGTCAATTTTGACATTAACTCTCTATGGATCACATTCATGGCTGAACTGTACAGAATGCATTAACTATTGCCTGCACTCAGGTGGACCATTACCACCACCACTGCCTTTTCTACCCCAATATGACACTGTGAATTTGAACTAGGTCTTGTCAAATAGAACAGGGACAGTCATTTCAGGCAGAGAGTAGTCTTATATTTTATCAGGCACGGTAGTATGAAAAAAAAAAACAGGAAGCGCAAGAAGTTTGGTGTAGGTGAGCACAAGAAACAAGGAACCAGGTTGCTATAAAGATGACTGAAAGTCGAGCCTGAGTCCTAGTGGACTGGCTTGGGAATACAGTCTTTATCCTATAGGCAATGGGGATACTGGGTGATTTGGTTGTC
>NW_007771676.1:1786-3330 GCF_000696425.1 Galeopterus variegatus | reverse complement strand
ACACACACACACACACACACTGATTTCTTCTACTTTGAACGCTAGTTTATTTTTTTACCTATTAATAGAAAATAATGAGTTTTAATTAAAGGACCTATGGTACGAAAAATTCAGTTCTGATTCAGCCCTAGCTGGCTCTATGACTTGGGTCTCAATTCTCTCATTTGTAAATAAAGGAAAATATTTATTATACCCATTCATAGGATTTTGAAAAGAATGAAGAATAGTGTTACCAATAGCATTGCAAGTTTTATAATAGGCATTGAATTAATAAGAATGCAATCGTCCATGTTTACACACAATGTTACTGTGGGAAAAGAGTAACAGGAACTCTATGCTATTTTTTCAGTTTTTCTCTAGGTCTGAAATTATTTCAAAAGAAAAAGTTAAAACAATTATATAAGGAGGAGGCAGGGCAAGATGGCAAAATAGAGGTGCCTGGGGCTTGTTCCTCCCAGAGGAAAGGACCAGAAGAACTAACAGACAGCTAAATACCGATGGGAGCATCTATGGGAGGGCATCCAAGTGCAGCAGCAGGAGATTGGCAAGACCCCTGTGGAGCACAAAAGCCCAGGATAACAGCATAAAGAGGAGAAAAAGGCACAGGGCCTCAGCCACCATGTCTTTGACACTGGGATTGATGCAGGAGGAATTTTCCCTTGCTGCAAAAAGGTAAGCAGAGGGCCCACACCAATCCCCGTCCTCATCAGAAGGGCCTGCAGATCATTTTGCAGTACAAACACACAGTCAAGTGTGGGGATCTGCCTAGAAAATATGCATTGCATTACTCTAGAACAGGAGCACAAACTGTACACTCCCCAACCCCACCATCATGACCCACACTGATGCAAGATGGTGCCATCTTGCAACCAGAGTCATTGCTAGGAGCATACCCTTTCCTGGGGCCAGTAGCCACAGACCTTATGCAGCCTTAAGGCTCTGCCTTTCTCCAAGTACACTCACAGGAGAAGCTGCAACACCCTGATCCTGACAGCTTAAAGCCTGGGCTCAGAGCATCTGTGACTCTAGTTCTGTAGTCTGGGAAGCTAACCCTAGTCCTGCTGAACAGACACACCCTCATGTCCCCAAACAGAGATCAGACAGGCAGATGGACCAACCCATTCTTCCCCCTATCCTCCAGCCCCACCTGCACTGAGTTGTGTGTGCCTGAATCCCCAAGCTAGAAAAACAACTCCCAGGTCTCTACTCTAATGAATATACCTTCAGGCTGGTAGAAATAAAGCACATTCACACCCTGCTGGAGAAGCAGCCAGGAGATTCCTTCCTGACCAGTCCCACTTAGCAGCCTTGCCAACAGTACCAGAAGCAGCTGGACAGGCCCAATCACTGTAGGCCTGCCTAGTGGCCCACTCACCACCCAGGAAGCAGCTGGACAGGCCCCATTACTGAAGCCCCATCTGGTGGCCCTGACCACTTCCTGAGAAGCAACTCAGCAGCTCCACCCTTGGCAGACCAGATCCTGAACTACTGAGCGAAGCACAACCTCCCATCTGTCCCCAATAAGTGACACAGCAGAAGGACCA
>NW_007771676.1:0-1161 GCF_000696425.1 Galeopterus variegatus | reverse complement strand
AACTACTGAGCGAAGCACAACCTCCCATCTGTCCCCAATAAGTGACACAGCAGAAGGACCACTGACAGACCTGCATTCAGCTAGCCAAGCCAAAGTGTCCTCATGCCCCTGGCTCAGAGAAGCAGCTCAGTTGTCACACCCCTAGAATACCACCCTAGATTCTTTGAACCATCACGTACACACACATCCAAGTGAGAAACAGCTTGGCTAACATAACCCTGGCAAGACCACCCCTTTTCAGAGAAGCAGCATGGTGACCCTACCACTGGAAAACAAGTCCGGAGACCATGCCATATGCCTACACTTTCAGCCTGAGAATAAACCAAGCAACTGCATCCCCAATGAGCTAGCCCCTGAGATGACTGACCCACGGGGTGAATGTGCACATCCCAGTCTGTGAACCAATCCAGTGAACTCTCCCCCAGCAAAGCTGTGCCACCACCACCACAAACCTCCAAAGCATAGGTTGCTGAGTCACTCTCAGAAATAGCAAAAGTGTATATAAATGAAGAAACTACACAGAGTATATACACTATTACATCCATCTGTAAAAAGCTATTGCACTCTACCAATTGACACCCTAGGACGCATTTACAGATGAAAGTCTTTCCCCACACAAGCCATTCTGCAAAACTCAAAAAGGTAACTATTCTACCAGATGCACAGATATCAACATAGGGAAACAAGAAACATGGGGGGAAAAAAGTAACATACTATCTAAAATGAAAAATAATCCTCCAGTGACTGATCCCAAAGAACTGGAAATTGCCAACTTCCCAGAAAAGGAATTCAAATTATTTGTTTTAAGGAAATTCACTGAAATAAAACAGAATACAGACAACAATTCAAGGAAACAGAAAAACAATTCATGATCTGAATGAAAAATTCAACAAAGAGATAGATATCATTTTAAAAAATGAACAGAAATCTTAGAATTGAAGAATTCATTGAATGAATTAAAAAAAATACATCAGAGCCTCAACAATAGACTAAGTTAAGCAGAAGAAAGAATTTCTGATATTGAAATTAGCAGTTTTGAAATAACACAGGAAAACAAAAAGAAAAAACAATGAATAAATCTTACAAGATCTACGGGATATTATTAAATGAACAAATATTCAAATTATGGGTATTTCAGAAGGAGAAGAAAACAAAAAAGAT
>NW_007771675.1:4725-5206 GCF_000696425.1 Galeopterus variegatus | reverse complement strand
AAGTAATCCTTGCAACAGTCTTCAAAGATAGAAAAGACATGTTCTTACTATTCCCCAGGAAACTGACAGGGGAAAGATTCACCCAAGAATACTTAATTTGAAAAGGATAGAACATGGATTTGCACCAACATCTTCTGACTTCTGGCCCATCACTCACTCCTTCCAGAAATTCATTTTGGCCGAAGAGTAGGCATATTACAAAGCAAGAGAGGACAGAGGAAGTTTTACCATAGCAGTTACAATATAATTTTTCTCCAGCTGGTGTCATAATTTTGAGTGAGTAACAAGAGTTTCTTAGAATGCTGACTATTTTGACAAAGATATATTTTGCAGTAGAGTATGATCACTTTGTGCTCCTCTGACACTCACGTTGAAACTTAATACCCAATATATTAGAATTAAGAGGGTATCCAACTATGGTATTTGAAAGTTGGGGCTTTTAAGAGGTGATGGCATCATGAAGGCCCTGCCCTCAGGAATG
>NW_007771675.1:2105-3351 GCF_000696425.1 Galeopterus variegatus | reverse complement strand
CTGGATACTCACAGTCTTATGGTTAGAACAATTGAGTTCCCAACAAACACCCTTAAATCCTTCCTCACTTTGACTTTTTTCCTCTGTATTGTCTGCTGTTAACTGGACTGCCAGGTTTCCATTAGTGGTGTCAAAGGTAGGGAAGATGGATAAGGCACCTGATGGCTGAGATAAGAGAAGAGTTGTTCACACGTTACTGTAACTATTTTCATTCCCTCTCTGGGACCACTGACATCTGGAAATTGGCACTTGTCCAGTTCTGAATTAAGTAAAGAATGGGTTCTTCTATTTGTCTCTCATACTCTGCCATGACTTGTTATTGCTCTGTTTGGGGATATGATTACAGAAGGCTGTATGTGAATGTTACAGGATATTTTTGGCCATTTTGTCCCTTTCCTTCAGCACGTGATCCACCCAGACAAAGGTGCTCAGTTGAGCACAAGCCCTGGGAGCTAGGATTGCTCTAGGTTACGGCATCTTCCTCTATGGGTCAGCAACCCCCTTAGGGGTGTTGAACACCTCCCTTCTCATCAGGTTTGCACTATTGCAAGGCAGTGGACATTGTTGCTCTGTTCATGACTCTTGCCTGCAGATTGTGAATGGAAAAAATAACACTCACTGCTCTGTTCTCACAGCTTCCTAGTAAGAACAACCTTGGAAGATCTGCTTTCCCACACACTGAGACCAGCTCTCTATTCACCTTCCAAGAGAGAGCTCATACAGTTTTAACAGCTCTTCTATGTAGGAACTTGAGGCATGTCTTCTACAGGTTAGGATAGCAGATAAATATAGAAAAATAACCCAGGGTTGCATACATAACGTTTACATGCCGAAAGGGAACAATGTTCCAGAAAACAGCTCAAGTTTTATTCATTCCTGAAGAAGGAAAATTCTTTGCTTACTGCCAGACACTGCCTTAGAGGCTGGGTCATGCTTTCCTTCCCCCAGTCTGAGGGACTTGTTAGTAGGGTCAACCCTTGACTGACATTTCCCTTCACTTCTGGACTCCCCACCATCTCCCTGAGGTAGCTCGAACATTGTCTTTTTCCCCATGGCCTGTGCTACATCAGCCGAGTCTTGAGGTTCCTCTGATTTCCTGCTTGAGCTGTGGTGGTAAGACTTACCACCAGTACTTCAGTCGGTGTGTTCCCAACACCATGTCTTGGTTTGGCTCCTTTGCATGGAGCAGATTTCCACATCTTCAACAATTCAGACCTGTGTAGATGTCATTGGTGGGTTTTTTTTT
>NW_007771675.1:0-665 GCF_000696425.1 Galeopterus variegatus | reverse complement strand
CTTTAAAAAAAAAGTATTGATTACCAGTCCCTTGTTTTTGGTCATATTCCAGACAATTATTTGTCTCAAAAACACAGACTATGGCCCGGCCTGGTGGCGCACTTGGTAGAATGCAGCGCTCCCGCTGAGGGTTCGGATCCCGTATAGAGACCGGTCCGCTCACTGGTTGAGCGCGGTGTGGGTGCGATCCCGTTACTGGTCATGAAAAAAAGACAAAAAGGAAAAAAACACAGAGTAAATAAGAGGATACATCAACTGTAAGAAACAAGCCTCAGTAAACATTTGTTTGTGTGTGCTGAATGGTATTTTATCTTATTGTGCTTTTTTTCTAGATATAATATTAGTATCACTTTTATGCCTAATTTGAATACTTAAATATTCAGTTGAGATTCCTCACCCTTCTCTTATTAAGATCTGAAGTACCTACTACAGTTTAGGGGCAAACAAAAATACATAGCATAAATCAGTCTCTGGATAGTTTTATGTTTTCATAGAAATAAAAATTTAAGTGAAAAATAGTAAGAACATTAATGAAAGTGCTAGTACCTATGTGGAAGTCTTAGAGAGTAGGATATTTTTGAAATTACTATAAAAACATTTACATTTGGGCCGGCCCGGTGGCGCACTGGAGAGTGCGCCACTTGGGAGCGCGGCGGCGCTCCCGC
>NW_007771674.1:0-5206 GCF_000696425.1 Galeopterus variegatus | reverse complement strand
TGTGGTGTGTGTGTGTGTGTGTGTGTGTGTGTGTGTGTGTGTGTGTGTGGTGACAAGTTCAGGCAGTTCTTTCTGCAGAAAACAACTACAGAAACTGGGAAGTAATCAAAAATAGTAATTTGAAGGCACTGAGAAATGACCAAAGATTAGCCAAAGACAGGAAAGGAGCTTACTACTAAAATATTGCTACTGTGTCAGGTACAAAGTGCAACTTTGTTGCTTCTTTTTTTGCAAAACTTCAGCCTAAGTGACTCAATTTCAGGGCAGAAAATCACTGGATATTTCAGGGAAAACATCCAGGAGCAGGAGCACCACACCACAAAAGGGCTGAAATTAAAAAATCTAAGTATAACCCTTTTCCTAATCCCTGGATGAACAGTAAGTATGCATGTGTGACTGTGACCCCAGGAAGCTCAGTGAAAAAGCAGGGAGAAAGTAGAGGTGGGTCAGCTCTTGAAAGCCAGAATTACTTCTGGTGAGATATTCGAGTTTGTTGTGTCCTTGATTGAGTGCATTCCCTAGTCCACACACAGCATGGGTGGCAGAAAACAGAAACTTTATTAGATTGATTTGTCAGAAGGCAGGATTCTGGGATAGAAGAGCAACTGGAAATTTACTAGGGGGATCGAGCAAGAAACCACCAAAAGGGTGAGCCCGAAAATCTTGAGTATGAACTCAGCTAAATTCCTTGGCAGACTCCTTAACAAAATAGGCATGTAGGAAACCATCATGGGCCAAGCTAAAAAAGTAGCAATTGGAGGCCAAGAAAACTTGGCAGCAGTGTCAGCTTCTTCACATCAGGGGGTAGAAAATTTTAGTTTGAGACCAGGCAAGTTAGTGGCTTACTAAAACCAAAATCCAATAATCCAAAGAAGAAGAAAAAAGATTTCAGAGTCACTATGACATATTATCTGTTATGGACTGAATGTCTGTGTCCACCTCCCCCCTCCCCCCCGCATTAACATGTTGAAGCCCTAAGCCCTGTCGTGGGTGGCTGTATTTGGAGAGGGAATTGATTAGTTCTAAGAAACGAATTAAATAATTTTTTTATTGAAACATAATTGGGTATAGATATTAGTGAGGAACAGAGTTGAATATCAATACTTGTGTGCAAAATGTGCTACTCAAACCAGGATAATTAGTATATTCATCATTATAAAATGTAATCATTCTTTGTGTCCATTACGAATTTCTCACTAATCCCCCCTCCAGCTCTCCCTTTCCCACCTCTAGTAACCACGTTATGTTCTCTCCTTTTGTAACTTCATCATATTATTGTGGAGCTGGTGAGTGTGGCTTAATTGAAGATATATTTTGGAGGTAGACCTGGTAATACATTCTGAGTTTTGACAGATTTGGGAAATGAGAGAACAATCAAGATGCCTCCTTAGTCTTTGGACTAGGCAATTGAGTGGATGAGAGAGCTATGAACTACAGTGTGGGAGACTTGAGAAGAGTATATTAGGGGGCAGGAGGTAATGAAGAATTGTAGTTTGTATGTGTTGAATTAAAGATGCTTCTGAGATAACCAAGTGGATTTTCCAAGTGGGCAATTGATGGGATGGTGTTATCTTCATTGGAGGGGTCCAGGCTACAGATACGTATTTGGGAATCATCCGCATATTGACAAATTTTACCAAAGAACTGGACAAAATCACCTAAGCAATGAGTACAGATAGAGGAGTGAAGATTGCTATGTACCGATTGCTAAAGTCTACTGGTATTCAAAAGCATGTGTAAGCAAGAGAAGAAAGCAAATGATATGACTCTATATCTATTCAATATTCTTCATTTCTCTATAACTCTTCTAAAATTCTTCCATTTTACAAAAGCTCAAAATTTCACTCCTGACACCCATATTCGCCCAAGACACAATGCCTTCTTCTTCACTTTGACTATGCAATGGCCACTCTGTCCCTTTCCTGTGCCTCCAGGGTAAAAATCATTCCCATTTTGGGTCTTTGTATTTGCTGTTATTTTTCTTTCTGGACAGTTTTTCCACTGGACTCGCTGCGTGGGCTCAGTCACTTTCAGATTTCAGCTGATATTATCCAAACTCAGAGTAAGCCCCACATCTTCCCTGGCTGATCAAAACTTCTCCCTCAGTCATACTCTATCCTATTACTTGATCTCCTAATTTTCTCCATTTTACTATTTAACATTATTTTGATCATTAATTGCCATTTTATTTTCTCCTTTTTTCTGGTTTTCTCTATTTCTAAATATTGGTGTGCTCCACGATTTGACCTCAGCCTTTCTTTATTTTTTCACTGTATTTCTCCTCACTTAAAAAAAATGTATAAATTCATTGAATTCAGGTTCCTGCCTTTCTTGTTCATTTCTGTATCACCGGTGTCTAGAATAGTGTATATTTAGCACATCCTAGGTGCTCAGCAAATATTTTTTGAATAAGTGAGTGAATATCGGGACCTTTTGATCTTAGTTACCTAAAGTGACTAATTTCAATCTTTATCTTTTTACAAAACCTTCATTTTGCTGTTCCACCATTGTTTTCTTGCAAAACAAAAATATTTCTCCCTATTTAATGCTGAGCTCTTGTGGTGTTTTTCTTATTTCACTAGCTTTGAGATCTAGCTCTTTGAATTATACTGTCTTTGTTTTTGGTCCCCATTTCCATTCACTATTTCACTATTTTTTCCAGCCTACAAATGCATTTAGAGCAAAAACAAGTACAAACTTTCACTTGTTCCTGGCATTTTCTCTAGTTAACATACTTTCCCTCACTCTTTTGTGGCTAAACTTACTGAAAGAGCCTCCACATTGGACCTTTAAATCAAGCTTGAGCTCTAGTGAGCACGAGTTCTGGCATATACCAAGTTTTATTCTAAGATTTCCAATAATTTCTAGTTATTAAACCCAATGACTTCTCACAGTTCTTATTCTCTTCATCGCTTAATACTGTTTGACTTTTGTTTAAGCTATTTCCTTACTTTTAATTTGTTAGTAACTAAACTTTGGAAATGTCAAAATTCTACTCATTATTTTCGTTCAGGAAGACTTAGTCATTTTGATATATTCCTGCAGCTTGATATATTTCTATATTCTAAACAGTGTTTGCCAGTGAGACTCTTCACAATGAAGAAAATGAACTGTCCAATACAGAACTATTAGCCACACGTGGCTACTGAGCATTTGAAATATGGCTAGTGAGACTAAAGCATTACATTTTTAGCTTAAGTTAATTTTAATTAATTTGAATTTTAATAGCCACATATAGCTAAGGGCTTCTGTAATGGACAATATATCTCTAAATGGTCAACTCAACACATTGGTATCGAGGAATGACCGATATAGTTTAAAATTTAAATCAAAACAGTATATACCCATCTTGTTTTTCACATTGTTTATAGTCCCCTGAAGAGGACCTGCATTTTCTGATTTTTGTGTTTATCTCAATGCATCTATTTCTTTGTGTATGGAAGTACACAATAAATATTTGTTGTGTAATTGGATGAATGAATGACCATCTGTTAACTTTGTTTAATTATATCAAAAGTTGCTCTATAATTTAACTTTTTCCAATATAATAAAGATAAAGTAAATGCTTGTAATAAACAACTTACCTTCCTCTTTGCAACTGACTTATACGATTCCTTGAGATAACGTACTTTCATTTCATCAGTTCATCCACATTTTGCCTGGCATTGCTAGAAATGAAAAATATCTTTTTTGTTAACATTCTCAGCTCCAAAGTCAACCTGATCACAAAGCCCCAGTTTTACTATAGCTCAGTCAACAATCCTGAACATGTTAGCCTAGATTCACCATGGTTCTAATCAGCATTTTGCACATGTAAGGCTCCCCATGTGGCTCGGACCCCTGTGACACCTGTCTCTTTCTAATGCAACTGCCTGTTTCTCCCTCTGCTGGTTTCAGAATAAACGCCTTGTCAAAAAAAAGAATTAAATTTTGACAGCTTTTTCCTGTGGTTAATTGAGGTGATAGATATACTTGACATTTATCTAAGTGGAGAATAAAAGATTAAGACATATTTTCTACTTGCATTCTCTGTTTTAGAGAAGGTCACTTTCTGAGGTCCTTTTAATATGCCTGTGCAATTAATAGTAGTGATAATTCTGCTTCATATCATATTGTCTTTAAAGTTCTTTCAAATTCACAGATAAACTTTTCTTTTTGTGCGATTCAAATTATTTGAATACTCTTCAAGTCCACCCTCTAGGTCTTCCTCCTTCAATCTTGTAAATTAAAACTGGCTGAAAAATTCAAAAGACAGTGATACAAACCCACTTGGTTCAAAGAAAACAGGGGAAAAGGTCATATTTCAGATCACCTTAATTATTGTACCTAATTTTGTGAGAGCATTCCCTGGAATTTTTAGGCCCATGGTAATGACATTTGAATTTTTTTTTTGCATATATTGAAAGTTCCTCAGCATTTATTTGTGCTTGCTGTCATTGCTTTGTAATGCAGACTTCTGTTTTTCATTTTCCAGGGAGATTTGTTTTATTTTTTAGGATGCCAAGGCTGTCTGATGCAGATATCTAATAAATTCCTCAGGAGTGATTCTCATCATCCAATCTAATATTAGGTATTCATTGATTATAGCTACTGTATTAAACTTCATATTATGGTTGTAGGATTTCATTTCAATCTTTACAACATTTATTTTTTATTTTATTTTATTTTTTAAAAGTTTTATTTTGCAGATTTAGAAATTTGAGATTTTTATTTTTTATTTATTTATTTATTTTTTAATATTGTATTTTATTTTATTTTGTCAATATACAGTGTGGTTGATTATTGTGGCCCATTACCGAAACCTCCCTGCCTCCTCCTTCTCCCCCCTCCCTCCCAACAATGTCCTTTCTGTTTGCTTGTCGTATCTATTTCAAGGAATTGTAATTGTTATGTCTTCTCCCCCCTCCCCCAGTTTTTTGGTTTATTCATTTATTTTTAGCTCCCACCAATAAGTGAGAACATGTGATATTTCTCTTTCTGTGCCTGACTTGTTTCACTTAATATAATTCTCTCTAGGTCCATCCATGTCGTTGCAAATGGCAGTATTTCATTCTTTTGTATAGCAGAGTAGAATTCCATTGTGTAGATATACCACATTTTCTGTATCCACTCATCTGATGATGGACATTTGGGCTGGTTCCAACTCTTAGCTATTGTAAAGAGTGCTGCAACGAACATTGGGGAACAGGTATACCTTTGACTTGAT
>NW_007771673.1:4095-5206 GCF_000696425.1 Galeopterus variegatus | reverse complement strand
AAAAAAAATCAGGCCTCTTATGGCCGTAAAAGTAATGAGGCCCTGTGAGGGAAACTGAGGATGAGCATAGAAAAATCAGAATTGTTCTTACTTACAGGTGTGGTGCACGTCAGGTTTTTATAGCCAGGTTTTAGAACTAAAGTGGCATCTGCACACTCATACAGAGTCCATGTGTGAAGTCGTTCAGTTCAGACAACAGGTGTATCAATCAGATAAGCCAGTGTTCATGTTGACCTCATGGAGTGAATCTGAAAATCCTGGGATTCCATAGCAAATGGAGATATCCATGTGCAGATGTTGGGGGTGTCACAGTTGAAGCAGAAAAACACCTGAAGTTGGCCAGGGGAAAATCCAAAACAGAGATGAGACAGACTATGGGTTATGCCTTGTCCCAAAATGCAACAAAGGAAATAGAGGCCATTTGTCTCTTCTGAACCTTTTTTTCCCTCCAGAGTTCAAACACAGAGTCTTCCTTAAGTAATTTGGCTGGAATATGTAGTGTTGCATATTCCAGTGTTGTATTGGACGGACATTACCCTCTTCTCATAGTGGCCAGGCATATTGAACCGATTGGCCAGTGCTATGACATTCATAATAAACCAAGTGGCTATCGGTGAGGCTATCCAGACACTGTTGTCCATCCGTAGAGTACTACCCCTGTACACAGTCTCTCAGGCATGCTTGCACATAGATAACCAGCTTTATGCACACTGCTGCTGCTCAAGCTGGAGGAGAGGATGGAATGACAGGAAGGCGGAACCAAGTCCTGCATTCACTCCACTTAGAAATCATTTGCCTGGACCCCTGGGGCACTCCAGTGCTCTAGCCGTTCCTCTCCCACCATTCCTGGGACCACCATAAAATCACAGTTACAATTCAAGTTCTTTCTGGCTTTGCAGTTAGAGATGAAATCAATATCTGATACACCTATGTACTTGCACCACTTTAGAATTCTCAAGAATGCCTGTGTATTAAATTACTTTTTATTCCTCAGTATTAATAAATCTCCAATTTCATCTTTATAGCTGACTTAGAGTACTTGTCATGGGGAGTTTCTCTGGCAGAGAATGACCAAATGTCTTACTGTGCTCTGGGTTTATGGCTACCCACA
>NW_007771673.1:1814-2857 GCF_000696425.1 Galeopterus variegatus | reverse complement strand
GCAAATTGTGAATACTTTATTTCTTAAAAAAAGTTCAAATGTATACAATGATAAGTAGTTGGGTAGGCTCACTAGTAGGAAATGGTCATGTTGGGGGAATGTCTTTGAAGGAGTGTATTTATGAACGCTGTGTGCATGTGTGCATTTCATGAAGGGAATTTGTGCAGGGAGAGGATGCAGTTCTGTATACTATATCTGTGATTGACATGTTTATCCTCAACTTTGTCGGCTATGTTGTGATTGTCATCAGAGCTTCAGGTAAGTATATTCTTCACACAAATTCCCCAAGTTCAGGGGTGTAGAGTTTTGAACCTATGTCAATCACCCATTTTCACATATTTGAGGCACACAGACAAAAGCCTTGGCTTACTATGGGAGTGGGCTTCTTTCTGAAAAGAGTAGTGCCAGATGTTGGGTGGCCCACTTAGTAATAGGAACACGTGATATTATATTATTACAGCTACAGTGTAAACTAGGTTTTCAAAAGTAAAGAAATAAACCAAACTACATTAAAGTCGAAATATATTCTTTCACTCATTGAGCTAAGCAATTTAGTCCAGAGACTAGGTTGCCAAAGTCCAAGAAAAATCTAACTGCTACAAGCTAAGGGGTGTGCAGTTAGGTGTAGGACTGTGATGCTGACCTCTGTCAAGCTGACCCAGGGTTAAATCTCAACATGAGACAGTAGAATGGCAGCAGTAGGTAAAATAACTTTGGGCTGAATTACAAAGCACAAAAGAGAAATCAATTATAACAAAATAAAGAAGCATACTTTGGTTATGTTGATATCGATACATTGGAGTTTTTAAATTCATAGCTGAGTTTAGGAAATATCATCTTACAACAAATATACCTTCCACAAGTGCAAGTTATAATTGGAGGTATGTGTCTGAAGAGAAAGAGTGAGAAATGAATTTCTGCTGCATTGTGACTGATGGCTTCTATATGATAGTTTCCTTAAATAAGTCAAATTCCAATTATAGTATAATAGAAACTGTAATCCTTAGCTGTGATCCACTTATTCACCAAAATGGTTTTTTTTT
>NW_007771673.1:0-1239 GCF_000696425.1 Galeopterus variegatus | reverse complement strand
TTTTTTTTTAACAGATTTCCAGTATAGTATTCCATTGTGTTAGTTTGTAAGAGAAATTTTCTTCACTTGGGTATTTTGTAAAATGACAAGAACAACAAATCAAAAATTTCTAAATTGTGTATTTGACATTTTCTTTATTGTTAGCTTTTGTTCTTGAAAGTGGATTCTCCACTTCTCAGCTTCTTTTTCTTTTTCACTCTGATTTCTTCCTTAGCTTGGATGAAGCTTCTCAGTAAGTGTTATTGGAGCTCTATGGCACGCTTGCTCTGAGCCTTACCTCTGTACAGAGTGTAGATTGCCGTCCTTGCTCCAATCTCAGGATTGCCCGGCTGCGTTCTCCAGCATCAGCACTTAGTATTGCAATCACACTGCACTTGCCTTTAGCTGATCATTTCATGGCACTTCTGTCACACTTGGGTGCTGATCAGATTCAATTCCATCTCCTTTTTATCCTATATCTGTGTCTTCTATGTGGTTATTAAACGTTGTTCTTTTCCTGCTGGGTAACTATTTAAAGTTACAATGACTGTGTCTTCTGGAGAAATTTCTGAAGTGCTTAGTTTTTTTCAAAAGATGCCATTGACTAAATCAGAGTAATTGTTTTAACTTGGAAGATTTAAACTTTAAAATAAACAGTGCATATTTGTGTCTGGGGCCGAGCCATCTTTTACTCTATATAGCTTCTAAAAGAAATAGGGTCTTACCTTCTCAAGAAGAACCTGTGGCTTATAACCAGATATACAATGCAAAATAGAAGCATGGAGAAGAAACTCGGTAGCTGAGGATTTTAGAATATTGAATTTATGATGTAGTTGAAATAGGAAGTGTCTCCCTCCTTTTGCTGCTTTTTGATGTGCTTCTCTTATTAATAGAACCAAGTTAGAGCTATCTTGATGTACCATGTTAGAAGAATTTTTTCCAGATTTCTAACTCTTCAAAGAAGCATATATTTATTTCATTATAAAGGGATTGATTATTTGATTCCTATAATTATAATTCAAAGGTAGCCATTGTGAAACCTTGCAAATTCATTGTGACATTTCGATGAAGATTAGCAGCACTGAAAGTCGTTGAGGTTTTTCATAATTTGTGAGCATTTTTGTTTTGCCTTGTGTGCAAAATTTTTTTATTGTTGTGAACTTAAATTCTTTCATTGTTGTAAACCAACAATAGTTTGGCACAGAAGATTTGAGATATAAATACTTGGATTCAAAATTTATTTCTGACTCAGTGAGTAAC
>NW_007771672.1:0-5207 GCF_000696425.1 Galeopterus variegatus | reverse complement strand
TACTTATTTATACCATTGTCTGTGTATTGTTTGAATCAGTCTGGGTCCAGTCATGAGAAAGAATTTGAACAGCAAAAGTTTTATATAAAGAATTATTAACTAGAACAGGGGATTGGAATAACGAGGGATTGATTAGTTAGAAGTGAAGGGAACTGTAAAGAATATAGGAATGGCAGATATAGGGAGCAGCTACTACCCCTAGGGCTGAGATAGAGTGCTCCAGGAAGCAGGCCACACCCCCATCCATAGACCTTACTGGAGAGGTGTGGTCACAGCTCACTGAGGGTAGAGAAGAGGAATGGCAGATATAGGGAGCAGCTACTACCCCTAGGGCTGAGATAGAGTGCTCCAGGAAGCGGGCCACACCCCCATCCATAGACCTTACTGGAGAGGTGTGGTCACAGCTCACTGAGTGGTAGAGAAGTTGCTCCAGGAAGCGGGCCACACCCCCATCCATAGACCTTACTGGAGAGGTGTGGTCACAGCTCACTGAGTGGTAGAGAAGTTGCTGAGGCAGCTCACCAGCAGAACTTGATGGAAAGCTACCCTCTGAGGTGCTGGGGACAGCTGTTCACAGGGATGTGACTCTTACTACCAAACAACTCAAGGTGGATGCCCAGGAAAGCTGCTGGCTGCTGGCTGCTGCTGGCCACTGTGCACTGCAGAAGCCGGACACTGGTGGAGCCACCAATGTTGGACAAATCACATGCACAGCAGGAGCCTGCATAGAGAAGCAATAAGAATCAGGAAGCAAACCCTTTCCTCCTGAATTGCCTCTCTAGTGCCCTCTATTGACAAAGGAAAAATATGGCAATAGGGCTCATCCATTTTCACAGAGCAGGTAATGAGGGGTGAGAGTTATTGAGGGTTATTAATTAATAACCAGCATACTGTCTGTCTTCCCCCACTGGATTTCAAACTCCTTGATGAGAGGGGCCAGAGGTTTTGCTCACCAGATGTTTTCTCAGCGTCAAGCATGTGCCTAGCATACAGTATTTGCTCAGCAAGTGAATGAATAGTGAGGTCTACCATCAGAACTCAAGTCTATTAATTGGGTAGCTTTTGCTTGCTCTAGCAAATTATCACAAAATTCATGACTTATAAAAACCCAAATTGATTATGTTACAGCTCTGGAGGTCAGAAGTCCTAATAGACTTCACTGGGCTAACATCAAGCTTGCAGCATGGCTATATTCCTTCTGGAAACTTCGTGGGAGAATCAATTCTGTGCCTTTTCAAGGTTCTAGAGGCTTCCAGCGTTTCTCGGCTCATGGCTCCACATCACTCCCATCTCTGCTTCCATCACCATATCATCTTCTCTGACTCCCCTGCTCTTTCCATTATAAGGATCTGTGTGACTATATTGGACTCACCCAGATAATCTCTCCATCTCAAGATCCTTAACCTAATGACACCTGCCAAGATTCCTTTTGCCATGTAAAGTAACATATTCACAGGTCCTGGGGGGCCATGATTCTGCTACCATATTGCCTTATGCAGGATCCTAGCTCTCTCCAATTTGAGCTTCCTCAGGCTGGGCACCCAGAGTACTCCATCCCTCCTCCATGACCTGTTCTGTCATCACCTCTGCAGGCTGTTGCTTGCACCAGCTGACAGCTTCGGGCCTCCCCAGGCTGTTGCCTTGGGAGATATCTTGACATGCACATCATCTCAGCACCTCTGACAGCTCCAGGCTCCTGGGGACACCCTCTCGTCATCAGGGATACATTTTCTCTGTGCTTGGATCCCACAGCAGAGCTGCTAGATCCCCAAGGATCATGAGTCTCTCAGTTTACACATACAGCCTTTTCCCCAGGGAGGATGTGGACTGCCATGGGGCTGGGGCTGGGTAGGCTCCACTAAATAGCTCCACATCCCTCTCCTCCAATCCCAGGGCTGTGAGGAGACCTGATGGTGAAGCCCAGCTGGCCTCTCACTCTCTGGGTGGCCTCAGGTGTTCACCTAACCTCCCTTTGCTATAGTGTATCGTGTGAATTTCCAAGTAGGAATACCTGTCCTGTCTGCTTCACTGTGGTCTCATATAGATCAAATGAGATATAATAAATAATGAACATGCTCGAAATAGCAAGACAAACATAAGTTAGGTATTTAGAGGGAACGTGTCCCAGATAGAACATTGGAGCAGATCCAGCTGGTGTGTAGAGTTAACAATTCTCTCTCTGCCTTGCCAGTTTTGTTACCCTATTGATTTGCCTGGGAGGAGGTGCATCCTGGAAAAATCTCAATTACATTCACTTTTGGGGTAGTTGGTGGTGAAACATTCTGGCCAAGAGTACAGGATGTTGGATCAATCTGCCGAGGCTGATATTTGAGCTCCAATGCTTACTAGCTTTGTGGTGTTGGGCAAGTCAATGAACCTTCCTGAAACTCAGTTTCCTCATCTGTAAAATGTAGGAATGATGTGGCCTGCCTCATAGAGTTCCGTGAAGATTAAATGAGATACTCCAGGGAAAGTGTTTGCACATTGGTCTGGCATATGGTATGCACTCAATAATATTTAGCTGTTATTATTTTCATCATTGTCATTGTATTATCTAGCCATATGTAGGTACAGCTGCCAGACTTTGGGAGAAGGCCAAACAGAAGTTCAACCTCAGGATAGGTGGTGGATTCTCCTCCAAGAGGAGAGAAGGAGTTTGATTTGATGAGTCAGACACAGCCACAAGACAGGGTGAGCACACAGCAGGTAAAGGTGGAGGGATGGGGAGAGAGAGGGGGAAAGAGAGAGAGAGAGAAAGTTTGGGAACCCGTGGAGGAATGCGTTGTCTCCTACTGTCTGGGAAAGTCAAGGAAAAAAGGGGAGGAAGGGATGATCTCTCTAATTAAATAATGTGAATGGACATGAGTTAGGTGGAGAAGGAAGGAAGGGAGTTCCAGGCAGTTGGAAAGTCAAGGAAAAAAGGGGAGGAAGGGATGATCTCTCTAATTAAATAATGTGAATGGACATTAGTTAGGTGGAGAAGGAAGGAAGGGAGTTCCAGGCAGTTGAAACAATGTGTGTGGTGAACAGGAGCAAGAGGGAGCATGGGAGTTCAAGGGACTGCAAGCGGCTTGGTGTGGCTTCTGGGTGGGCATGGGAGAGTGATAAGGGAGTGGAGAGGGAGGCAGAAACACAACCTAATGGAGTTTGTATACTATGACAGAATGTCTGATCTTTGTTCTGGACTTATCCTTAATTCAATTGTTTGGATCATTTAGTGTAGATCACAATGAATTTATTGATCCTCAAGCAGTTTATTGAAATACTGTGGTGCACTGTCTTGTGCTGGGCCTTCATAAGGAAGAATTATCAACGATCAGTTATCAATGCCAACTATCAACAATGCAGACATGTTTCTTGCCTTCCAGAGGCTCCATGGACACCTTTACCAGATTCAACACCCAGTGTCAACTCTGTTCCACATTAGGGCCTGCTTGGAGCACTGTGTTGTGATGGATTCAGAGGCCCTTCAAGCTCAGTGTGAGAGTTGTGTGATCGTTCAGCTGTGTCTGCCATGAGTGTGGCAGAAGTGGAGGCAGTGTGTGTGCCCTGCTCTGGTTCTTCCATCAAGCCCATACTCTGTGCTCTGGTTCTTCCATCAAGCCCATACTTTGGGGCTGCATTTTTGCAGGAGAAAAGCCCATTAACTGAGTAAGATATAAATTTTATAGAATTGGCATGCTAGTGAGTACTAGCTCTGCCTAAGTGATCTGCTAAGGCAGTTCAGATTTCTGGAATATAGTAAGTGAAGCCTGAGTAAGTGACTAAGAACTTGGCCAAGTTTTCCCAAACTTTAGACTTTAACAGAGCTTTTTATTTTCCTCCTATAACTGTGTACCATATATATACTGATATTTTCCTAACTTTTAAAATTTACTTACGTTTTTAGATGAAGCTTTGTATTACTACCTTAAATACGAAAACAGTCTCATCTGGTATAAATATAAATATAAATTTAAGCAAAATATACCTCTGATGCAATAAAAACAAAGCAATGTTATTAAATGCTAGCTGGTTATCACTGTCCATTGAAGCCCGATCTCAAATCTTGCTGTTTATTTCATTTACTAAAATGAGAGAATAGGAACTGTGAAAAAGATATTAAAGATATGCAGGCATCAACTGAGACCTTTTTAAAATCCCGAATGGATTCAGAAAGACAAAGACTTGAAATGCAAACTCTGTTTTCCTGGGAAATATGTAGTTATGAAGTACTGGTGCACGTGACATCTGCACACGTCACGTGTGCACTGTGCACGCCCTGCATTTTAGGAACAGGGGACCTGGCTCAGGTTTCGGCCGAGTACTCCGTTATAGCAGCTGCTGTTTCTTGACTTCTCACCTTCTCTAACTGCCTCAGCAGAAATGGGTATTTTCTTAGCCAGTTACTCCTGCTTCCTGCCCCCTCCCCAACTTTCTTGCTAAAAGGACGTCAGTTGTGGTCTTTGTCCTCTGTGTGGTCACACCCATTGGTCCACTAGGTGAGGCTGGGCCCCTCCGTGGCACCAGGGTGGTGTCTGGACTGGCCTAAACCATCATGGTGGTTCCATCCCCTTTCACTTGTGATTGTTTTAGGATGGGCTGATGGTGTCATTCTGGCCAGTCCAACCCAAGGGGAGGTCTGCTGGGAGCTTTGGGAAAATAATCACTTATTGATTAAAAAAGGGACACAGCACAAGGATGCTCCTGCTCTCTGTCCCTGGGCATGGCTGCATAAAGAGATGAAGCCGCTGCCACCATGAGAGGAAGTGTGGACACCCTGGGGACGGCAGAGCAGAGAGAGGGAGAGAGCAGGGTCCTCCACGACATGGCAGGGGGCTGCCCTAGCCAGTATGACCACCCACCTGCAGACACCCTGCCTACAAAACAGTCAACGTGTCCACTCTAGGTCACCTCTAGCTGGGGCTCGGCTGTAGCCTGAGGGTTTCCACTGAAGGTTCTTTCCACCCTCCCTCCCAGGCCTCACGTCCTCACACGGGGTTGCCATGAGCAGGAATGGAGGGGCAGCGATGCTCTCCAGTGCATGTTCCCTCACCTGGCAGGAAACTTTCCCAGAGGCCCCAGGCCACACCCTCTTCCCCATTGGTTAGAATGGGGTTCCGTGCCTCCCCGTCGGTGCAGAGAGGATGGGGAATGAGGACCTAGTAGGTACGGCCTCACCTGTGACAGGAAGGAGAGGAGAGAAGACGGTTGGGTGGGCAGCTGAT
>NW_007771671.1:4793-5207 GCF_000696425.1 Galeopterus variegatus | reverse complement strand
CCCTGGTTATGTGGCCTCAGTGGCTGCACCTCTCCCTAGAGGCGAGTCCTCATCTGCATGCCTTTGCAGAGTAGCACCTGGGACAAGGTCCCAAGGGGAGGACGCTGCAGATGCCAGGGACAAGCCCTGGGCCCCTCAGGGAGATCACACCACCTGGTATCTGTGAGGAGGGGCGGCCAGACGGGGCTAGGGCTGCAGGTAAGGGAAGGGCTGTCTGGCTCTGTAAAATGCCTGCGGGAGGCTCTCTGGGCTGACTGCGGCCCCTGCCCCTCCTTGGGGCAGGAAGTCCTCCCGGAGCCCACCTCCCCCCAGGCCTGGCTCCCTGCACCCCCACTATCCCCACCCTTCCCTGCTGACCAAGAAGTGGGGGGAGAAGACAGTTGTGTGTTAAAGAAAGAGACAGACATCAGCGGA
>NW_007771671.1:2409-2789 GCF_000696425.1 Galeopterus variegatus | reverse complement strand
TCTGACTATCTCAGCTCCTCTTCTAGACACCATTTGCAGATTAACTATTCCCTTCGAATATTCTCTTTTGCCACTGCCAGTCATTTTTTTGGAATGAGGGGAGAATATCTAAATAGATCAATTAAGTGATTCTCAGTGGAATCATACAGTCATGTCGCCCTAGGGGCACTTTGAAAATTTATCGTTTGTTTTGTCATGATGGTGGTGGTGATGGTGTTATCTTTCTTGTTGCTATTTTGATTCTTACCATGATTGGGGACACTACTGGTATTTAAAGGGTTGAGGGCCCGGGGTGCTAGTCATCCTACAAACTGTCCCACAGTGAAGAATTGTCCTTCATCCTGAGTGAGGTTTGAATGTCAAGCTGGACTTTCATGTAC
>NW_007771671.1:0-433 GCF_000696425.1 Galeopterus variegatus | reverse complement strand
AAGAAAGGGAATTAGGAATACAAAGCATTAGCCAGAATCTGACCTTTACTTTATTGAAATTCTTCCCCCCCACCAGATGTTTTTCCTCTGTCCAAGAAGACCATCGCGCCCAAATTATTACCATTTCGTATACTGCACCCCCACACACACACACCCATCCTGTCCCCACATATGGCACTGCCATGAATACTGCCATTAAAGCACATTCCCTTCCCGTCTGTTATAGGCAGCTGTCTTGGAGGAATAAGCAACCTGCCAAACTAAATGGACGGCAGAGGGACACTGACCCTGGCTCTGGGTGTGGGGCCCTGAGGTCGCAGGGGACAGCAAGGGACAAGTACTTGGCAACCTCTCCGCTGTGACCCTACCCAGGGCTGAGTGACTTTCTGCCAGTGGGAAAAGCTTCCACATGGGACATGAGGACCTCAGCCTT
>NW_007771670.1:3795-5207 GCF_000696425.1 Galeopterus variegatus | reverse complement strand
CATCAGAAGAAAGAACTAGTGAAGTCAAAGACATGTCACAAAATTATCTAGTCAGAGGACAAAAATGGAAAACAATGAAAGAATGAAAAAAGTGTGCTGGACTTATGACACACATAAAGAAAAATGGTATATTTATAATGAAGAATGAAGGTTCTGAAAGGAGAAGAGATTTTTAAAAAAGAAAAAAGTCTGTTTAAAAAATAATGCCAAAAACTTTCCAAATATGAGCAGGGGAATTAACATCTAAAATCCTAATGCCTAAAATAATCCATAGAGATTCAACCTAGAGAGGCCTAAGCTGAGGCACATTATATTTAATTTCTCAAATGTCAAAGGCAAAGAAAAAGGTTGAAAGCAGTAAGAGAAAAGTGAGCCACCACATACAGAGGAACTTCCAAAAAACTATCAGTGGATTTCTCAGCACAAATATTGTAGGCCAAGAGAGAGTGGGATGATACATTAGAAGTACTGAAAGAAAAAAAAGAAATGTCAAGCAAAGATACTATACTTAACAAAACTGCCTTTAAAAAGTAAAGTAGAAATAAAGATGTTTCTAGATAAATAAAAACTGAGAGAAGTAGATCTGCCTTACAAGAAGTGCTAAAGGGAATTCTTTGCTTTCAAATGAANCTGAGAGAAGTAGATCTGCCTTACAAGAAGTGCTAAAGGGAATTCTTTGCTTTCAAATGAATAAATGCTAAAGAGCAACACAAAAGCATATGAAAATACAAATCTCACTGGTAAAGATAAATATGTAAACAGACATAGAATATTGTAATACTCTAATGGTGGTGAGTAAATCACTTTTAACATTAGTATAAAAATTAAAAGACAAAAGTATTAAGAATAACTAAAACTACAAAATCTTGTTAATGGATACACTTGAAAAAAAAAGCTCTGACATTAACAACATAAAGTATGGGGTTGGGGTGAGAAAAATGTAGAGCATTTATATTTAATTAAGGTTAAGCTCTTATCAGCTTAAAATGTAATGTTATAACTGTGAGAGGTGATACATGAAAAACCTACGGCTAATATTGCAATCATTGGAGAAAAACTGAAACTTTAGCTTTAAGGCCCAGTACAAGGCAAGGATGCCTATTCTTGCCACTCTGTTTTAACATAATACCAGATATCTTAGCCTTAGCAATTAGACAAGGAAAAGAAATAAAAGACATCCAAATTAGGGACGAAGAAATATAATTATCTTTAAATGCAGAGGACATGATAATATACATAAATAACTCTAAAACCTAACCAATCAACAATAGCAAAATCGTTGGAACTAATAAACAAAACAGTAAAGTTACAAGATACAAAATCAACATACAAAAATCAATCACAATTCTGTACACAAGCAATGTACTATTTGAAAAGAAAATCAAGAAATCCTTACATCAAAAGAATAGAAA
>NW_007771670.1:1002-2875 GCF_000696425.1 Galeopterus variegatus | reverse complement strand
ACACAAGCAATGTACTATTTGAAAAGAAAATCAAGAAATCCTTACATCAAAAGAATAGAAATATTTCAAATAAACAACTTAATGCTACACCTCAAAGAACTAGAAAAATAAGAACAATCCAATCCAAAAATTAGTAGACAGAAAGAAAGACCAGAGCAGAACTAAATTAAATAGAAACCCAAAAAATGATACGAAAAATCAATGAAACCAAAGTTGGTTTTTGGAGAAGAAAAACAAAATAGACAAACTATTAGCTAGGCTAACTAAGAAAAGAAGAGAGAGGACCCAGAATCAAAAAAAAAAAAAAAAAAATTAGAAATGACAAAGTAGACATTACCAATAACACAGAAATACTAAGCATCATTAGAGACTATTATAAACAACTACACTCCAACAAATTTGAAAACCTAGAAGAAATGGATAAATTTCTGGACACATTCAAGCTACCAATACTAAACCAAGAAGAAAGAGAAAACCCGAACAGGCCAATAACAAGCAATGAGATTGCAGCAGTCATCAGCAGTCGCCCAACAAAGAAAAGTCCAGGACTGGATGGCTTTACTGCTGAATAGTACCAAACCTTTAAAGATGAATTCATACCAATTCTCTTCAAATTATTCCAAAAAATAGAAACAGAGGCCATCCTCCCAAATTCATTCTAGGAGGCCAGCATCACCCTAATACTACATTTCAATTTTTATAATACAGTCATGTGCTGCTTAATAACAGGGGTATGTCTGAGAAATGTGTCATTAGGTGATTTAATCTTTGTGTGAACATCATAGTGTGTATTTACACAAATCTGGATAGTATAGCTTAATTCACACCTAGTCTATACGGTACAGCCATTATAATCTTATGGGACTACTACTGTATATACTGAGCAAGTGACATGCCAACATATGATCTTATGATATTGCTTTCCTGAAATTGTGCATTCTCTAAATATACAGAATGATTTCAAAAGCACAAAGAAAGTGACTTGTGTATTAGTGTATATTCACATTACATTTATAAATAGCTTTAATCACCACAACTTTTTGGCCTGACTTTCGTCTTAGTTAATAACAACCAATTGCTGAAAAATACAAATAAAGATCAGCATTCAGTAATAATATTTGTTGTCTGCCTGTCAATCTTCAGTTTTTAAAATCTGATGCATGATTTGTTTAGAATCTTCATAAAAGAATCTCACATTTATCATGTTTTCAGTGGCCACTTATTTTCATGATTTTATGAACTGTGGTGACTTAGAATACTGAAACAGAAGTATATTAGTTTAACAAGCCGCAATTACAGCTGACTGAAAGAAAAAAATGATTTGCTAATACTATAGACAGCTGAAAAGCACTTCTGTCTAGATTCACATTCTCTTTAGAGACACTGAAATCGGATGATCTTTTAAAATTATTAAATTCTAGCTCTTATTCTGAAGACAGCTTTATAACTACTTAATGACTAAATAACAGACTATTTTGTCAACAGCATTTCAATTTCGAATCCAATGCCCCCCATTTATCTAAATAACCAAGCCCAATATTAAGCAAAATTTTGTCTCAGTGAGATGGATGACTTCAACTAAAGTATTTTGATGATTCATGTGTAGTAACTCTCTCCAGTGAACATCCACTTTGTTTTTTTAAATTCTGGATAATAAAAAAACAATATTTTATGAACACATTTAAAAAGCACCTTTCTGAAAATAATACCAGTGAAGACATCTGAAATTACTCTCTACGTGAATTACTGAACTTAGAGAAAGCAATGATACTAAAACGTGGTGCAGTGGACAATTACTCATCATTTCAAAATGTGGTGACAATTTGGAATTCTGCATTTTAATATTGTACACATGATATCTCTTATTATTAAT
>NW_007771670.1:0-241 GCF_000696425.1 Galeopterus variegatus | reverse complement strand
GTGGTGACAATTTGGAATTCTGCATTTTAATATTGTACACATGATATCTCTTATTATTAATCACTATCAATTCACATTAATTACATATTAAAATGGGCAATAACATAGTTCTTTCTTTAAAAAAAAGTTCTCCTGTTTTAAAGCACATTAGAATCACCTAGGACAATTTAAAAAATAGTTATGATCAGGCTCTACCCCACATTATTTAAATCAAAATCTCAAGGGAAGTTGAACTAGATCA
>NW_007771669.1:4939-5207 GCF_000696425.1 Galeopterus variegatus | reverse complement strand
AATAATACAGCCATTGAATAGAATATTAGGCAATCAGTGAAAATGACTTACTATTATACAAGGGAAAGGATACTAGTGTATTAGTTTGTTTCTGTTGCTTATAACAAAATACCTGGAATTGGGTAATTTGTAAAAAAGCAAAATTTATTGCTTATAGTTTTCAGAGGCTGGGAAGTCCAAGGTCCAGGAAATGCATTTGGTGAGGGTCTTCCTTGGTGGTGGGTTCAGCAATACAGGGTATCACATTGCAAGATGGCAGAAGCAGAGA
>NW_007771669.1:2580-2966 GCF_000696425.1 Galeopterus variegatus | reverse complement strand
TGCCTCAAGGTAATGGCACTACTAATGCCACAGCCACATTTCTCCAGTGCAGAAAGCTGACCAAACAAATATTCTAATGTGAGCTTTCTGCAATATCATCAAAATATACAAGTCCAAAGAATGAAGTATCATGTTTGAACCATGAATTCCTTTATCCTGAGAATATGTACTTCAAAATCATAACTTATTAGGGCAAGGTGATAATGGGCAACTAACTCATGCTACGTTACCCTTGCAGTAAGTGTGCGCCGTGTATGACTGCAGTGTCCTAGGATTGAGTGTACAGAGTCTCTTGCTCATTTTGCTTTTTTGTCAGTACATTTTGGTCTAAGTTCATTGGCAGATAATAGGAAATAAACTTCTGTTACCCTTCCTCCTGTGTAACA
>NW_007771669.1:0-2242 GCF_000696425.1 Galeopterus variegatus | reverse complement strand
TATTGTAAAGACAAGGAAGTTTCACAAGAAAATTCAGTTGATTTAATCATTACAAAGAGCAAAGGGATATGGGCAGAAGTATGGCTAAGTATAGTTTTAACAAATGGAAACTAGTAACATCAGTGAAATAAACAAAGTGACATTCCATAATGCAATCTGTAAAAGGTTAAGTCTATCCACCAACCAAAGCTTGTTCTTAGCAAACACTGGTCTTTTCCTACAGCAGCTTCCTTAGTATTTTTACACAACAATCAAGCAACTTTTTTTTTTTGTGACCACTAAGGGGATTGTAACCCTTGGCTTGGTGTTGCCCACACCATGCTCAGCCAGTGAGCACACCGGCCATCCCTGTATAGGATCTGAACCCGCGGCCTTGGCGCTCCCAGCGCTGCTGTGCTCCCAGTGCCGCACTCTCCCGAGTGAGCTATGGGGTTGGCCCTCAAGCAACTTTCTTAACATATCAATCACTAGTTTAACCAAGGACATCTGTCCTTGAGCCAGCAATTTTGCTGTGTTACAATTCTTTATCTACAACAGAGACTTTAGCCTGGGGAAAGATTCCTGTCTTTTGCAAGCTTAACATTTCTACATGTAATTTTAAACAGCAATTTTGCTGTGTTACAATTCTTTATCTACAACAGAGACTTTAGCCTGGGGAAAGATTCCTGTCTTTTGCAAGCTTAACATTTCTATATGTAATTTTAACAAATTAGGTTATGCCTGAAACTACAGGGCTTTGGAAGGTAGACCCTGTGAAATAAATTTGCTTTATTAATGTTAGTACACTCCACAAAGTTCAATAGCCAACCTTATAGCTCAGAAGCTCTGGAAATACATAAAATTCAGTTGGAAAAGCTGAGCATATTTGCTTGATATATTCTTATTATCAATTCAAAAATCACTTATGAATTACAAAACTTGGCATCTTTTCCTTGTTATCATGTCGAGAAAGCTGTTGGGAGACAATTTTCTGTGGGTCTTTCATGTTTCTGCACATCTTGTGCTTGCTTTCTTTGTTCTAGACTGTGTTTTCCAGGGTGTTTGTATAGCAAAAAGTCTAGGCAGATAGGGTGCCTTCTGTGAGGCAGAAAGCAGGTTTGTTTTCTGTCTAATTTAATAATGTCTCTCTCTGGGGCAAAGATCAGACATGTTTGCTTGCTGCCTAACATCTTGGGACTTTCTGAGCTTGATGGTTTCCTCAGGTATGAGCAAACCTACCACATGCAACCATCCCAAAACACTCACCTGGCTCGCTCGGTGTTGACCCTGTGACATCTGGGGGACAACAAAAGGGGATACTAAAATGAAGCTTATGCTGCTTTGTGTATCCTTAGTGTCTTTGCCAGTATCCATAAAATTGGGGCAGGCCAACTTGGATGATTGCCAGCAGGGTAAAATCTCATACCCACATTTCTTGGTAGAAGTTTAGACCTGAATTTTCTCACTACCCTTTGCAACAGCACAGCCCCTATTGTTTCATAGCTCTGTGTCGATTCTTACATAAATATTTTTTATCTCCTTTTCTATTTCTTCAGACTACTTCTGAAATGTTTATAATATGTATTACTTTGTAGGAAAAAGTAATGGTATGCGTGTATTATGTATGTGTAGATGTGTAAATAAATAAATATTGAGATTTAGATTTAAGATGTAAACAATTGATTCTTTGTAGCATAGTTTTTATTGGAGAGGAATGAATCTGATACTGTGACAAAGGAAGCAATAGCGGAAGATAAATAGTGGGGCCTAGTTTTCTTATTTCTTCCCTTGCTGTCTATACCTCTGATATCTTTGTATTTTTAAGTGGCCTAGATTGATTCTTTGTTAATTCCAAGGAGAGTCATTGTGATAAGGGCTGTGCAGACATAAGAGAAAACACAGTAAAAGAAGAATGGCAGAGAGATAGAAAGAAAAAAAAAACCAAGAGACAGATTAGAAATTGAATTCTCTCCCTTCTATCTTCTCATGGTTCTTTATTCTGCTTTCAGTACCCTGACAATGAATTGCAGCTTATAGCTTAACTTTTTACTAAGTTCCCGTTTAGAGGGAAAGCTTAAGTGGATTCTTTCTGACCCAATAGCTTTCTGCATTTGTTAATGTTTATTGTTTTACAGATACAGACTACTTCTGGTTTCACCTGGGAATCTCAATCTGCCTAGATCTGAAATTTTCTTTACTAGCTTAGGAGGAGCACATTTTGGAATACAGACTGGGATCTACATTTGGAGTGTTTTGTTGGACA
>NW_007771668.1:0-5208 GCF_000696425.1 Galeopterus variegatus | reverse complement strand
AGCGGGAACCGGTCTGTATGTGGGATCCGAACCCTCGGGCGGGAGCGCCACCGCGCTTCCCAAGCGGTGCACTTATCCAGTGTGCCACCAGGCCGGCCCAATCATAATTCAGCTTTTGGTGATGCTGACGAAGGGCAAGAGATCTTTCCTTCTGCTCAAACAGTAAAAAAATCACTAGATAAAACAAAGAATGTGACAATTTTCTTTAAAACCTTAAAATATCTGTGAACATGAAATCCAAAAGAACTTAAATTTCAAAGGGATGAGTTCTTCTTAAGTGAGCAAGAGATCCAGGATGCTTCATACCTAGGGCCAGCTGCTGAGGGTGGAGGCAGGGCAGGTGACAGAAGGGGCCTGTCAGTGGAGGAGGAGGAACCTGCCAGACCTTGAACCTGAAGGCTGGCCTGTTGTAGCTGAATCTAGAGGAGAACTCAAAGCAATGACAATCCTCTCCACGAAGTATTTTCTTAAATGGGATTTAGCTGAGCAAGCAGAGGCTGGAGTAAGCTGAGAAAAGAGATCTTGGGAGTTGTAGTCTTGCAGCTTCAAAAACTTGTGATCTCAAAGTCTTGAAGTCTCGTAGGCTCACAATTTCCCAGTCTTACAGTCATGGAGGTGCAGGAAGTTGGGGAAAAGAGGAGTTGAAAATCAGAGAGATTTTCTTAGGTTTCTGGTGCTTGAATTTCAAGGCCCTTCTAGTGGCATTATAGTTTTAGTCCTGCCTCAAACCAGCTTAACTCCTGATTAGATCAAGCTCCCTGCCTAGTAGAGGAAAGGACATCCCCAGTCAAAGGAAATGGCATATTTCTTGCTGTGGAAAAGCAAGAGAATATGACCTAAAGTCAAGAGAACAATCAGTCAAAAGAAATAGACCATGGATGACCAGATACATTGGAATTTTCCAACAAGGGGTTTTGAATAACTTTAAAATGAATATATTAAAAGATCTGTAGGAAAAAATATATGTAATGGATGAAGAGATGAGAAGTCTCGGGCAAGATCTGGAAAGTGTTAGGAAGCAACAAATGGAACTGCTAGAACTGAAAAATACATATATCAAATAAAAAAATTAATTGGAGGAGATAAAGAGCATATTGGTCACAACAGAAGAAAGGTTTAGGGAACTAAAAGACAGGTTAATAGAAATCAGCCAAACTAAAGCACAGAGAGGAGACTGAGCACAGTAAGCAATCTAAATTCCTTGTGCTACCCTGAACCAGACCCTATCTTTTCAGCTAAATCAGCAGAGCTATCCTAATGTGTGTTTTTTGTGATGACCCTGGAAACTTTGGGTAGGAAAGACTGTCTGCAGCAAAGTGGTGGATGCTACTCTTGCTGGATGACCGTTTCCATGAAATGGCCAGGCCATTTGGTATGGGAGGGAGGGGCTTTAAAAGTCATTTGATTGGGCAGAGAGATGTTTATTTATTTGATATAGTTATTCATTTAGTTAATCCATTGAGCACTGACTTGATGCTTATAAAGGTGTGAAAAAGACAGAGTTTCCCTGCTCTCCCAGACCTATGTCATGGGAAAGGCAAACAATTAAATAAATAATTATTATAAAGTATCAAATTGATTGAGGTTTTAGGCCAAATTATAAGGTGAACCGTGGAGTCACTCCTGGACCTCTAATTGTTCCTGATGAAGACCTGAGTCCCTGATAAAAGCCATCACTTAGCACTTACTGTGAACCAGGCATTGTTCCAAGTACCTTCACAAACTGACTCAGTTAGTTCTCATTGCAATCACAGCCATTTTACAAGTGGGGACACTGAAGGGTTAAGTAACTCTTTTGCTGTCATACAGCTTGTAAGTGGCAGAGCCAAGAGGCAAATTCAAAAGCTGGGCCCTGGAGCCCAATCTCTTGTCCTCTCCACTAAACGCCCTCTTGATGTGAGGGGCACGTGAGGTCCTCACTTTGAATACCTGTCTGAGGGCCTGGCAGGTCATGATAGGATGAACCAAACCACGTGCAAGCTTCCTTCTGGCTCCTGACCTGCTACATGGGATAATTCCCAGGTTGTCATCCAGGCCTTGGCTCTGCCATCCCTGTCTAGGCTGCTGGGCCTGATGGGTTTAGGGTTCTAGCCAGTGCTGAATGAGGCTCTTGTGAGCCCTTGAGCCACGGGTCAGAAGCTGAGCTGTGTTCATTGTGGCAAAGTAGCCAATGACTTAGATCCAGGCAGGACTCAAGAAAAATAACAATATTTGCTGCTGTTTATTGAGAATTTTTATGTACCAAGCACTGTGCTAAGAGCTTTACATGCGATATCTCATTGAATCCTTAAAACATACAAGGAAACCCCGTGATGATAGGTACTACTATTATTCTCATTTCCAAATGAAAAACCTTAGATCAGAAAATGCAGTGACCTTGTCTAGGGTCACACAGCTAGTAAATGGTTGAACTGAGATTTGGACTCACTCTAACTGTGCAGACTGTGAGACCCACCTCCTGAGTCATCTTTGAAGGAGGAAAGAAAATGTAAATGCCTCTCTCTGTCTGAATGGGTATTTTTAGTCCTCTTTTTCTTTATAAGAGGAAAGATTAAAAAACAAGACCCAACCACTTCTCAGAAATAAGTGTGTCTCCTGCCACTACCTCCTCACCCCTGATGATGGAGATAACTAGACTATGGTCTGAATGCTTGCATCTTTGTTGAGAACCTTGCAGCTCTCTTACTAGTTCAGAAATTATGAAGATTTCTTGACAACTCTGTAGAAGCAGGGTCGATCCAGCTACCCCTCCTGTTTTGGCCTGTAGCAATGGGGAGGGGTGGGAGATGAGTCCAGGGCAGAGTCCAGGGTCACTGGCAGGTCCCCCTACATGCACGTACACGCATGCATACACTCCTCTTCTCCTGCAGCAGGACAGCGTTAGGGAATCTGAGCACATCTTCCAGACTCTGCCTGCTCTGGTCTTTCAGCCTCAGGACCACCTGCTTGGTTGGCCCAAAGTACTTCCTTGGCAGGGACACTCAGCTGTGTTCACTGTTCTGCCCTAGACAGAGAGGTGTAGTCAGTCTGCCCTTGCACCCAGGCTTGCCAACTCCCTGAGTAGAGGAGGAGTGGAAAGGGAATTGAAGGAGTCCCTTGATGTGTGGTGGGAGTGGGGCTCCCTCCCCCTCTTGCTCTTTGCCTAATGCCCCTTCCTCTAAGCACATTTCCAAGAAGTGGCCTCTTTGTTTCTGGTTGGTTGGAAGTTGTTCCCCATCTTGGGGCCAACTCTGTCCTCCCCTTCAGAGTGAGAAGGAACACCATTAAGAAGAACCAAGACGTTGCATATGTTTGGAATCCTGGCTGCTTCTGAAGGACAGCCCCCAGGCCTGCAGGACCAAGTGACCTAAAATTTCACATGGTCAGGGACAGGTCGCTGGGTGGGGAGGGGGGCTCTGAGCCCTCCAGAGGCTGCATGAGACCCTGGAGCTGGCCAAAGCCTGAACAGCCTTGCCAAGGACACCTGAATGTGAACGGGCACCGCCTCGCCTTGGATTTGGGGAGGGCCCCGGGCACGGCTGTCTGATTCCAGCTTCCATATGGAGGGGAGAAGCTGGAAGCAGGCTGGCAGCATTTGCTGCTGGTTCTAACTTGGGGTCCCCAGCAGGAGGTTTGCTGAGGGAGCTGGGATTTGACACCTTGCAGGCTGGGAAGTTGTCAGTCGCTGAGGGTGGAGGCTGTGCAGGAAGCCTTCTTTTTTTGTCTCTCGCACTAGTGTGTCACTTCCGTAGCCCAGCAGCAGATGGGGACGATGAGGTGTGTGAGATGTGCAGGAAGAAGGAATGTGCATCACAAAAAAAGCGGTGGGGGTGGAAAAATCCTGTTGTTTCAAAATGGAATGGGGGAGGTCTGGATCAGGAAGCCCCTGAGATAGTTTAGTGTACCAACGAAGACCCAGCATTAGTACTAGACAAATCCAAGTTCAAATCCCCGCTCTGCCACCCAACAGCAACTGCTAACATTTACTGATTTTTCTGTGAAAGGTTTTCCATGCATAATCCGATTTAAGCCTCACAAAACCATATGAAGTAGGTGCCACTTTTATTCACATTTAACTCAGGTTTACTGAGCTTCTGAAAGATGAAGTAACTTAATCAAGGCTGTGTGACTAGTGAAGATAAAGCTGAGTTCCAAACCAAGGGCAGTTGGACTCCAAAGTCTCTATTCTTAAACACTACTTTACAATCAGGACAGTGACTTACAGAGTCTTCTGACCTCCCGGCCATCTGAGCTTGGGGAAGTCACTTAATTTCTCTGTCTTTAGTGTTCTGCATCTGGAAAATGGGAAAATGAATGTTGTTCTCTTAGGTTTCTTATGAGGATTAAATGAGACGATGTTTGTAAAGCTTTTAGTCAGTGCCTGGGCTATAATAATATCACCATTCATTCATCCAGCAAACATTTCTTGAGCACTGGTTATATGCCAGGTACCAGTCCAGCTGTATAAGCTAGAAAAGGCCCCAGCTCTCTGCCAAAGGGAGCAAGCACATAAGATAGATACTTTTGAATAGTGGTATATGTTATGAAGAAAACAGAGTAATAACAGTGAGCGTAGAATGGGGCGGGTCTGTTTTAGCAGGATGGTCAAGGAAGACCTCTGAAGAAGTGGCAGTTGAGTTTAACTCTTAAAGGAAAGACGAGCCTTCTGGGGTAAGGGAACAGCAAATACAGGCGTGAAGTCGGGACCAGAAGGAAGGCCTGGGTGGCCGGAGCAGCGTGAGCAGCAGATCAGTGGTGTGGGAGGTCAGGTGGGGGGTGGGTCTGGGCAGTAAGGAGGCAAAGCTGTGAATGTCATAGGAAGGTGTTTGGAGGGCTGGAGTCAAGAGAGTAATGTAATCTGACTCATTTATTTAAAAGATGGCTTCAGGTGCTGCCTGGAGAATAGAATGTTGGGGACAAGGATGGATGCAAGGAGACTCAAGGGAGGCTGGCATTACAGAGAGAGATGAAGGAGGTGGAGGCTAGAAAAGAACCCCAAATGAAGAGGTGGATGATGCTTTGCACTGGGAGCAGGCAGCGGCGATGAGAAGCTGAGGGAAGAGATGATCGTACAACCTAGCAGTGGTTTCCACAACAGTAACCTCAGACCTCATGGTTTGTCAAAAGTGGAGTTTGGGTGCTTTTTCTAACACTGCAGAAGTATTACTACTGTCATCTTGCCATGGAGCAGTATCTACTAATATAAATTGTGGGATTTTTGTGTTTGGG
>NW_007771667.1:0-5208 GCF_000696425.1 Galeopterus variegatus | reverse complement strand
CTTTAATATGAGGGAGCATGGATACAGATCAATAGGTTACAGTCATAAGTAAGAGTAATGCGGGATACAGTCAGACAACGTGAGATGCGAAGCTGAGAGTTTTAGGGAAGAAGAAAGGAGAACGGCCTGGAAACAGTGATGAGGAATGAGGAAAACACCTGCCCTTCTCCAGTCTCGGAGGCATGAGGCCTGGGCAAGAACCAGCACCACGTGAGAGGGCAACGGAGGAAGACATGTCCTCAGGACAGATTTGAGTTAGACCAAGAAGGCAAAGGAAACACTTAGACGACGTTAAGGATTTAGGGTTTCCAGAGTGGGAGAAGTGAGGGGTAAGGTCAGAAAAGAAGACACACAGAATTATACAGAGTGAACTTTTAGTGGTCACAGGTGACTGGAAGGCCCAGATGTCTTCAGGAGACTGATGCAGAAGAGTTAAAAGTCATACTTAGTGAGATACACCCCAAGGGTCTCAGGGCTGTGACTTTGGCAAGTAGGGAGAGGTGAAAAGTATTGCCAGAAACAGTCTGGGGGACCCCTCTTCTCTGCTGCCAGTGACTACGTGGAGATGTTTTAATGTCTGAGAAGCAGCCATCCAGAAAGAGGAAATTTTCTAAGTTTTTATCCCTTTCATTGAGGGCAATTTCATTCTTTCCTTGAGGATTACACATGATGAAACTAAGCGCAAAGAGTTGAAGGGATTTGCACCAAGCCACACAGATGTAGAGCAGTATGGGCTTCTCTGACTAACCTCCTGACTTTCTTTTGAAAAAAAATCTGTTAAGGTGTTTTTCTAAACAAAAGATTTCCTACCAGGGGTCAATTCCCTTAGAATCCTAATGATGGGGAGAAAGTTTTGAAATTACCAGTGAAAGGGGTGCTTGAGAAAAATCAGTTTAAGAGTGACCTACCAAATATATTGAAACAGGAGGGCAAACAGTAGATTCAAGATCTCGAGCAGGATTGTAACTGTGTCAATGGCAAAAATAGTTGACGTCATGAAGGACACAGTTACTGTGATTACACAGTAACTGTAAACCTCACTTCCTGAGTTCATGCCATGAGAGTGTCAGTCAGTCAATGTTGTGATGAGGTGTGTCTTGTGATTCTAGTAATACTATATCCTTTAGGATAAGGACAAAGCTTGGTCATCAAACACCAGATTTTTTTAGTCTATTAAGCTTTACAATTTATGTATATCTAGGAAATTGTGACTAATAATTACAGCGCAATTTTATCAAACACTGAGTTGTATGTTATGTACTTAACAAGCATTATTTGAACACTTAGAGATTGCTATTATCCTACGTTTATCCAATGAAGAAATTGAGTCACAGAGCAATTCTTAATCACTATGCTATACTGCTATAAAAGGCAAGGTTTTAAGGAGAGATGATAGACAGATTTTTTAAATTAAATCGATAGAAATCATGACTTATCTTAATTGCTATATTCTAGTTTCCTTCCCTTTTTCCTTTAATAATAATTATTTATTCTAAAAAAGAATTGGGCAATTTTTATTTGACTCTATTAAATTACCATGTACCCCAGAGAAAAGTGGTATCTCTACATTATCTTACTATTTAAGTTGCATTCTGTTATGAAGTATACTACCTCAGTGACTGTGTCAGACATTCATTGAAGCTATAACTTACTAAATACTGTTATAATAATGACGTGGAGACAAAGCTTTGTTGTACAGATTTTTTAGACTGTAGCCTTGAAATGAACTAAAAAATTAACAAGCATAAAAAAGTATTCATTATTTTTCATTTAAGGCACAAAGTGAGGAGCCCACCTAGATTATTCAAAAAGGAAATCAACATTTTCCACATTTTACTCATAGCTTGCACAAAATAAGTTGCTGGCCGCAAGCCTTCAGACATTTTGGGCCTTATATATAAAACTGTTGTTGCCATTATAAAAGAGTGGTTTTCCTGAAAACAAAAACTTCACATATGACAAAGCAGTGATAAAATCCCTGTTTTCATTTATTAAAGATACATTTTATTTTAAAGAAAAAAGAGTAGCTACCCTATAGCATTTGGAAATAACAACCTTTATTGCAATTTTTTACACTTTCAGCATATTCAACCTTCCAACTCCCCATGAAGTTATATGAATAGTGAGAGACCTATAATATCATAAAACTAATAATAAGCTCAATAATTTGGTTTTAAAGCATATAAACTAAACTGCATAAATTTTACTTATTTTGACAGTATTTCTGCAGTCTACATATAATTCATGTAAAAAAACTAAACTAAAACAATAGTGTACACTATTTTTCTTTCTCAAATTCTTTTTCGTTTAGTAGTTATGGAGTTTCAGCCTACTGCACAGAAACAAACACACAGATGCACATTGAAGTATACTCCACTTGGGTGGTTTCACCTTTTAATTTACTTTCATTCATTCAACATACTTTTATTAATGCCTACTGTGTGTCAGGAACTGTAGTAGGCAGGAGGAGTCTTTTAACTTCCATGAAGTTATGGTTCCATTAGTAAATATTTCAGATATTTCAGAAAAACATTTTTGTGTGAAAGAACCTTCAGCAAATCTCAAAACTTATCAAGTCTTTTAACTTCCATGAAGTTATGGTTCCATTAGTAAATATTTCAGATATTTCAGAAAAATATTTTTGCGTGAAAGAACCTTCAGCAAATCTCAAAACTTATCGAGTAGGTGGCTGCCAATTCTGCCAGTCTTCCACTCACAATTTTACAAAAATTTGTAGCTAATATCTCTGACTCTGTCAACAAATATTTTACAAAGTTCTTCTATCTTTTGTTTAGCACTAAATAAGCAATGGTCGAGCCCCTGTGTAGTAAGCTCTATGAATACAGAAAAGGACTTAAACGAATTTCAACATTCAAACTAAAGCCATGAATTGCTGACCCTTCAACAAGATAAGAAGCTCTTCTGCAAGATGAAGACGTGTGTGATTTATCTGAGATGAACAGTATTTTAAGACAGAGCCTTTCGTCAACCTTTAGATGATCCTTTATAAACTCTAAATGCCACAGAATTAGTAGAACTTAACTTATGCTAAAGAGCTGTAGACCATAGCTTTCAAGGAGATCAGATTTCAAGATTAATATCTATTAGAACTATTACACTCAGTAGACCCTATGCCTTATGTGAATATTTGCCAGCATTTACTTCCACACACACATATTCAATTCTAGACTCAATTGAAACCCACACATTATTTCATTACTCTGAGGCCTCGAGTGATTTAATCAAGCCTTAAAAAAAAATTTAAGATATGGACCAATATAAAAATCAAAATTTTAAAACAAACCTATTGAATATCTTCAACATTCTGACATTACATTCACAAATTTTAATAGTTTTGGTGAATATTGGTTGTAATAATGAAAATGCGTTTTATAGAATTTAAGTTTGGGAATGAGCCTCTGCTTGATGCTTGAGTTCCTTCTATAATAATTCAAACAAATAAAGGCTGGTAAAATTGTAGTGGGAAGGACTTAAACGAATTTCAACATTCAAACTAAAGCCATGAATTGCTGACCCTTCAACAAGATAAGAAGCTCTTCTGCAAGATGAAGACGTGTGTGATTTATCTGAGATGAACAGTATTTTAAGACAGAGCCTTTCGTCAACCTTTAGATGATCCTTTATAAACTCTAAATGCCACAGAATTAGTAGAACTTAACTTATGCTAAAGAGCTGTAGACCATAGCTTTCAAGGAGATCAGATTTCAAGATTAATATCTATTAGAACTATTACACTCAGTAGACCCTATGCCTTATGTGAATATTTGCCAGCATTTACTTCCACACACACATATTCAATTCTAGACTCAATTGAAACCCACACATTATTTCATTACTCTGAGGCCTCGAGTGATTTAATCAAGCCTTAAAAAAAAATTTAAGATATGGACCAATATAAAAATCAAAATTTTAAAACAAACCTATTGAATATCTTCAACATTCTGACATTACATTCACAAATTTTAATAGTTTTGGTGAATATTGGTTGTAATAATGAAAATGCGTTTTATAGAATTTAAGTTTGGGAATGAGCCTCTGCTTGATGCTTGAGTTCCTTCTATAATAATTCAAACAAATAAAGGCTGGTAAAATTGTAGTGGGACAAAGAACATTTTATGCAAGAGTGCCTTGAGAACCCAAAGAGGAATTTATTACGCAAACTTCTAAAAATTTCTTCCAAAATCAATCAAAGTCTAGCTCTACAAGAAGAGTTTTCTTTTAATGACAGCCTGAAGCTCAAGAACATGAGTAACGAGTTTAAAAAGCGGGAAAACTACAAAATAGTTTCTTTGAATCAATAGCCTCCAAGGTTTTCAAGTAGTTCAAGTTCTAGAGAATTTCTCAATCACACTTAAGCGACTTTAAAGAATCATATATTTTTTCTTTTTAAAAAAGTATGTATTTTTTAAAACAGTAACTCAACCATAGAGAAACTATTAAAATTACAAGAATTTATCTTTATAATTTACTACTACCTTCAATATTCACACATATTTTTAAAAATCCAATCTCTCAAGTTCAAATAAGGGAGTAAAAAATTAGTTATTAGTTGTTTCCAAAATCTCTTCATCTTTTGACATAGTATTTGAAATGATTATAAAGAAAAGAACTCTATTCGATACTAGCTCTGATTCTGCATTTGAAGGAAATGCAAAATAATGAAAATTAATTTGCTGCTACCAACATGCATGGAGTGAGACTCACCAGGTTCTTTCCAAAGTCCCACGGAAGACGTCATGGGTTGAATGGGCAAGCCAAGATGGATTGGTAAGGCATATGAGTCCAAAATTCTGTTTCCAAAACATAAAGTTATATGTTCGAGTGATTTAATAGTCCCTATTTTGTAATACACATCTTCAAGACTAATGTTATAGAATTAAATGATAATCACAGAGACAAAACCATTTGTCTCCAGTCAACAAAACTACGCTTATTGTACTCTCAGTGCCCTGTAAATATTTACTACTGAGCAAAGACAAAATAATACCAAATTTTGCTGGTTCTGAGTGTGGATAACAAATAAAAGCATTTGTTTTTCAAACAAGCCCCACCTAACAAAAATCAGGAAAATGAACGAGCTTCATATTGATCTATTTCTTCACTGTTTTATATGAGATTTTAAGTAATATATTTTTATAACATGACTTGAAAAGCTTCAACCACATCAACTGAATAAAGAGTCAGGCA
>NW_007771666.1:3569-5208 GCF_000696425.1 Galeopterus variegatus | reverse complement strand
GCAAACCCATGTTTCTAGCTCATCAGGTTTAGTGTATAGTTCAAGGACAGTAAATAGGTTTTATAACACTTTCCAAAAGTGACCAAATATTAGCTTCTGTCTGGTGCATTCTTTCTAAGACTGAGTCTGGACCCACAGGAAACAAAAGCTCTGTTACCTTTGTCTACACTGGTGAGGGATATAGGAACGGCTCACATTTTCCCAAGTGTTTGACATATCTGATTCCCTTGGAAAGATAAAACTAATTTAACTGAAGGAACTAACAACCATCCCATACAGGAGGGTACTGTGTGAGTTGTGCAAGGGCTGTTTCACTTTAAGAGTGTAGTGGACAGACCAGGATGATCCCCAATGATCCTTGTCACATCTAGGTATTCACACCTTTGTGTAATCCCCTTCCTCTTGGGTATTGGGGGTAGGAAGACACACGCCTTTCTTCTGACCAATAGAATATGGAACAGGTAATGGTATGCTACCCATGATTACATTAATAAATATACATATAAATGCATTTCTTTACTGTCTTTACTGCTGGCTTTGAAGAAGCAAGCTGCTAAACTGTAAATCACCTATGGAAGGGGCCACATGTCAGGGAACTGCAGGCAGCTTCTAGGAGCTGAAGACCTTAGTCCTACAGCCACAAGGAACTGAATCCTGCCAACAACGACATGAACATGGAAAAAGATCCCAAGTCTCAGATGAGATCACAATCCTGGATTTGATTCCAGCCGTCACTGTAGACCTGTAAAGCCCGAAAGCAAAGAACCCAACTAATTCATGCCTGCACTTATGACCTACATAAACTGAAGTAATGTGTGTTGTTTTAAACAGCTAAGTTTGTGAAAATTTGTTATGCAGCAAAAGAAAACTAATACAGGGAGTCACTGGAAAATTATGCTGGAGTATAAGTGTTGAGGACCTTGCTACCTGGAGAGACTTTCCTTAGTTAACCATCATAGCAGCTCTCTGACATATTACAGACCTCATTCTGAGATGAAGAAAGTTGGTATAAGAGAGTTCAAGAACACTGCCCAAGGTAACATGATAGACAATGAGTGACAGACTGGGTTTCAAACTCCAGTAGGTCTACCTGACTGCAAAGCCCATATTCTTACCAAGACATTACATGCTGCCAGCCTGAACTCACTAATTTGTGTTGGATGACCCCCCTTTGATTATAGTGCTGGCTCTATGTGATCGCTTCCCTACATTTCAGCTCTCACAAAGATGAGGCATGGAATCCAAAGAAGAAGGCAATCAAGGGAACATGGGAGTTCAAGAAGTTGGTCTATCACGTGTAATTCAGTTTGATTTCAGATGTCAGCAATCAACTTCTGGAGATACCTATCCTTCAGACATAGACCTCAAGCTGGAAATTATTGATATGGGAATGACAGGGAGGAGGCCCCAAGTTGTTTAAAAAATTTTTAAAGGCACCCTAAAAGCAATTAATTTTTTTGCAATGTAATTGGTTAGGTAGCCTACTATAAATATTTCCCTTCCACACACATCATATTACACAAAGGTTTATGGTTATAAACGAATCTACAGAAGTATAAGCCAGAGAAATCACTTTGCTTATGAAACCTGATGCCCTTTCTTTCTTCCCATTGCTTGTTTTTCCCTCTATTTTCCTCTA
>NW_007771666.1:0-2639 GCF_000696425.1 Galeopterus variegatus | reverse complement strand
TTTTCTCATAACCACTGAAAAGCTCAGAAAACACCTCAACTAGCAATACAAACTGGTCTGTGAGAGGAGAGGTCTTTGCAGGCTACAGATATGCAGACTGAAACAAAGAGAAGTCAGGTGGCCTGGCCCAGAGAATCAATGGGTGGGGGTAAAGGTGATAATGTATATTTTTTTTAACATTCATTCATCAACAAACATTTATTGAAAACACTGTAGTCGATAAATCCACTCTTCTAGAGAGTAGCAATGCCAACATGAGGAAGCCATTGTTCACAGTCTCACTTTGACTATAGTAGAGGATACAGACTTGTCAAGGAATCATTGGAACATATGGAGTCCATTCAAGCACAAATGTGGAAGCTACAAAGTCTGCCTAAGAAAGGTAGTTTTCAAGAGGAGCAATTATTTGGGTCTTCAAGAACCACTTAAATATGCCAGGCAAACAAGAAGGGAAAGTAACCCAGGGAAAGGTAAGATTTGCTATGCTCTCTTCCCCTACTGAGATGACCATAGAATAAATTCAACTCCCTCTCTCTAGTTGTCTGCCCAGCTGCAGGTCAAATCGTTCTTCTGCCCACCCCCCTCACTAGCAAAACAAATCGTGTCCATCCCAGTTTGGGTGTCATGAATGGTTTACATGTATGGCCACCAGGTACTGACTTCTCAGCCCTCAGGTGGAGCTGGGCAGGTCAGCACAGTTGTCTTTGGCCATGGAGCCTGACCAGGGGACCTTGGGTGGTGGCTTACTGACTTTGGATGGTGGCTTACTGAGCTTACTAGTGACACATTTCTCATGAAAACGCTTGTAAGCCTGATCTAATCCACTGCCTCCTTTCCATATTACCTGAACCCTCGGTGTTTTCTCATAAATTTCTGTGTTCAGGAAATGACCACTTACTTTTTCCTCTGCTAAGTTGCTTCATACCACTTACTTCCAAATTTCCTCCAAGCTAGCAGTCACTCTGGCAAAGTGAGAGAAGAATTCTTAACATTCTTAAATATATCTTAAGCTTAGCAATTGTTATTTTCTGTGGAGCCAGAGAGGGGGAAAAATCATTTAAAAAATTGAAAGTTGTTCAAAATATGTTTCCCACATGTCATCTTATTTTATTTAGTTGTTTTGTTTTGTTTTGCTTTGTTTTGTTTTGGTGGCTGGCTAGTACAGAGATTGAACCCTGGACCTTTCAGTTATCTGCACCATGCTCTAACCAACTAAGATAACCGACCAGCCCCACATGTTGTTTTAAAGTGTGGTAGATGAGCAGCTTAATATGGCAGGAAGGTAAGAAGTGGTGGTTGTGTTTCAGCTGGAACACAAGGAAGCCTGTCCACAGTCATTCCAGAACTTGGGCGACTCTCTTCTTTAACCCCTTACTTTTGCCAGCATCATGCAGCCACTAACTTTCTCATAGAATATCCAATGTCTTCTGCTTTGGAACTTGATATTTGGCTTTTCTCCCTCTTCTTTTAACTAACATGCAAATTATATTCACAATCCAAATCAACTGCATATGGCATGGTCATTAGGAGCACTTAGACCACGTTCACATTCTGATGTACTGTTGCACGTTTTCATGTACTGGTTGTGTGATCTTGGGCAAGTTACTGAGTGCTTTGTAGTAGTGGGCTTATGAAAAATCTAAAGTGAGTTCCTGGGGAATTGATGTGCTCCTCACCTAGAGCCACAGTCAACTATCAGAAACGTGCTGGGGTTCCTTTGCTCTCATTACTTGCAAACGTTGGGCAGGTCAGCCAGCAAGTGGCCAGAATTTCCAGAACAGTCAGATGTAGAAGGAAGAGTGCAAAGAGACAAGCCACCCTTGAGAACAGCAAAGGGAGCTTTTGCACCCAGTAGAACCCTTACTCCAGGTAGTTGGTGTCATCCTAGCTGCATGCCTCACAGGAAACACTGGGAGACCTAGGAAGCTGCACCTCTGTCAGGGAGCATGCTGCTTTGCTTTAAAAACTGTCTACTGTACCATCTGTGTGCTTCTGTACCCTTTGTCCCCAAAGAAACATTACAGTCTCTATCTGGGCCTGTTGGCACCTTTCCATCAATCATGTCACCATCCTATGGTGACAGCCATATACTCTCCAAACTCCATCTTTGCAAATGAGAATAATATCTATGTGTACCCATGTACTTGTTGGGAGGATGAAAGGAAATAGTTCCTATAGAGCTCTTAGCACAGTGCTTGGCATTTATCTATAATTATAAATATAATTATATTTATACTACATATATAAAATTAGATAACTATATATTTATATGTAAAAATAAATTATAATGATATATATATAAATAAAATAAGTAGTATTTTGCTTTTTCTGAGAATCTACCAAAATATCACACACTTTATGCATATTATTTCAAGTGCTTACAACAATACTTCAAGGTATTTAATTGTCACTTCCTTTGAAGATTTGGAAAATAAAACCTCAGAACGGCAATGCAGTTACCCCAAGATCAGCCAGATAGTTTGTGGTAAAGTAGGTTTTGAATGGAGGTCAGTGTTTGTTCAATTACATCTTTCTTTTTTTACAATTAAACCCCAAAGAATTTTGCTTCAAGCATGTGCTGAGGCTCCAAACATCCTAAAGGGATGTTGTTAATGCACTGGATGAGCAGCAAAGGGGAC
>NW_007771665.1:2455-5208 GCF_000696425.1 Galeopterus variegatus | reverse complement strand
AAAATGATGGGATATTATCAACATTTTAGAAGACTTCTGTGAGTCTTTCCCCAACTATACCCACTTCCCTATGCACCAAAGGGAGAGGAGTAATTTGTGTTAATCATTTATTTCTTTTCTTCAGCTTTACCACTTGTGTATGTATCTCTAAATAAATGTGGTGGAGTAGGAAAATCCAAAGACCCATTCCTTCATAGAAACATGAGCAGAGATAGCAGAAACTGTCAGAACCAGTTTTATCAGAACTCTGGAAAATAGTCAAAGATTTACAGCAATCAAGTGAATGCTTCATCAAGGAAAAGGTAACTAAAACATGGTAGGAGGGCTTTGTAGCATTTTAACTTGTCCTTTACACATCCCCTCCTCCTCAGCTCAACAGTAGCCTTGATGATAGCAGCCCATGGTCCCAATGTGAGTTCTTGGTTCCAGAGGAATTAGAGTGCAGCTGGTTTTCAAAAGGTTTTTTGGCTCTTTTGACCTGTCTAGGGGCCCCCTGAAAGACTACAAGAGGTAGTTCACCCAAGTTGGAACTCTATCAGGGCAGAGAAACAGCTACGTGGAGGGCATTCTTCAAAAACGTTAAAAGGCAAAAAAAACTAGCCCCTGCTGCATGGGACAAAGTATATCAACTGAGACAAACAATAGACTTACTTAAAAGCTTAGAGGAAAAAGCTGGCAAGTGAGCTACTTTGGAGAATAAGGACACTGAGGAACCTTCCACTTATTCCTGGGAATCTCATCAAATAGAGAATCTCAGTAAAGAAATAAAGATTATAAAAAAGGAATCAAATAGAAACTGTGGAGCTAAAAAGTATAATAACTGAAGTGAAAAACTCATTAGAGAGGTTCAATAGCAGATTTGAGCAGGCAGAAGAATCAGTGAACTTGAAGATAGGTCATTTGAGATTATCTAGTCTGGGGAACAGACAGAAAAAAGCATTTGGTAAAACTAACGGAGACTAGGAGATTTGTGGGTCACCACAGGGAGTACCAAATCTACATAATAGGAGTCTCAGAAGAAAGAGAGAGAGAAGGGCAGAAAGAATATTTGAAGAAATAATGGTTGAAAACATCTCAAAGTTGATGAAATACATGAATCTATATATCCAAGAAGTTCGGTGAACTCCAGGTAGGGTATGATCAAAGAGATCCACACTGAAATGCATTATAATCAAGCTGCATAAATACAAATACAGAGAAAGAATCTTGAAAGCAGCAAAAGAGAAGTGACTCATTATGAACAAAGAATCAAACAAGATTAATGGCAATTCTCATTAGAAGCGATGAAATCTAGAAGGCAGTGAGATAAAATATTTAGAGAGCTAAAAGAAAAAAAAACTGTCAACCAAGAATTCTGGCAAACCTGCCCTACAAAAAAAATGCTAAAAGGAGTCCTCTGAGCTGAACTAGAAAGATAATAGGCAGTAACTTGAAGCCATTTGAAGATATAAAACCACTGGTAAAGATAACTACATAGGTAAATAAAAAGCCATTTTATAAATGTTGTATTTACAATATACAATATTATATTTTTAGTTTGTAGCCTTTTTTTCTATGTGATTTACAACATAAATGCATAAAAAATAATTTTAAATCTGTATTAATGGACAAACAATGTAGTAAGGTCAGTGTTCAGAGAGAAATTCATACCAGTAAATATGTACATTAAAAAATAACAAAGATCTGAAATCAACATCCTAACTTCATACCTTAAAGAACTAAAAAAAAGAGAGAGAGAGAAAAATAAACTCAAAGCCAACAAGAAGAAAATAGTAAATATTGGAGCAAAGATAAACAAAATAGAGGATAGAAAAACAATAAGGAAAAGCAATGAAACCAAAAGTTGGGTCTTTGAAAAGATCAACAAAATTGACAAACCTTTAAAAGGACTGGCTAAGAAAAAAAGAGAGAACACATTAATTTTAAAAACAGAAATGACATTGAGGACATAACTACCACCCTTACAGAAATAAAAAGGATTATAAGAGAACACTATGAGCAATTATATGCCAATAAATTATATAACCTAGACATAATGGACACAGAAACTACCAAAACTTACTCAAGATAAATTCAAAAATCTGAATAGCTCTATATCAAAAGAAAGATCAGTAATCAAAAAACACCCAACAGAGAAAACCCAGGACCACATCATCCACTGGTGTATTATACCAAACATTTAAAAAGAATTAGTACCAGTATTTCTCAAACTCTTCCAAAAAGGAAAAGAAGAGGTTAACTCTTCCTAATTCATTTTAGGAAGCCAGCATTACACTGATACCAAACCAAACAAAGATATCACAAGAAAACTACAAATCAATATCTCATGAATATAGATGCAAAAATCCTCAACAAAATACCAGCAAATAAAATCCAGCAGTGTGTTAAAAGGATTAAACACCATGACTAAGTGGGACTTATCCCAGGAATGCAAGGGTAGTTCAACATAGGAAAAGCGATCAATGTAATACAGGACAATAATAGAATGAAGGAAAAGGAAACACATCATCATCTCAATTGATTCAGAGAAAGCAACTGACAAATCTAACACCCTTCTGTGATAAAAATACTCAATAAATTAGGACCAGAAGACCATTTTCTCAGCATAATAAAGAGCATTTATAAACCACTCACAGCTAACACCATACTCGATGAAGGACTGAAAGCTTTCCCTTCAAGATCAGGAACAAGACAAGGATGCTTGCTTTCAACACTTCTATTTAACAGTATGAAGGTCCAGCCAGAGCAATTTA
>NW_007771665.1:0-723 GCF_000696425.1 Galeopterus variegatus | reverse complement strand
AAAAATAAAAATTTATAGAGAATCTTGAAACACTCAGAATAGCCCAAACAATCTCAAAAAGAAGAACAAAGTGAGAAGACTCACATTTTCTGATTTCAACACTTACTACAAAGCTACAGTAATCAAGGCAGTGTGGTATTGGTATAGGATACACATGCAGATCAACAGGATACAATTGGAGGCCCAGAATTAAATCTGTATATCTGTGGTCAATTTTTAAAAAGGATGCAAAGACCATTCAATGGAGAAAGAATAGTCTCTTCAACAAATGATACAGAGACAAATGGATATCACATGCAAAAGAATTAAATTGGACCCTTATTTCACACCATATAAAAAATTTAACTGAAAATTGGTCAAATACCTAAATATAAGTGCTAAAATTATAAAACTCTTAGAAGGAAATATGGATTTAAATCTTTGTAACCTTGGGTTAGTCAATGGTTTTTTAGATATGAAACCAAAAGCACAAGTAATAAAATTTTAAAAATAGATAAAGTGGACTTTATCAAAATTTTAAAATTTCTGTGCATAAAAGGACATTATAAACCAAGTGAAAAAGCAACCCATGGAATGTGAGAACAAATTTGTAAGTCATATATCTGATAAGAGTCTAGTGTCCTGAATATATAAACTGTTATAACTCAACAACAAAAAGACAACCCAATTTTAAAATAGGCAAAGGATTTGAACAGACATTTCTCCACAGAAGATAAACAAATG
>NW_007771664.1:7986-8543 GCF_000696425.1 Galeopterus variegatus | reverse complement strand
TTTTTTTTACAAAAAAAATATTTTTGTGTTAATTGTTAAAATGTGAAATTGGCTTGAGGACCAGATGGCATAATGTATTTCATAGGTATATTGGTATGACTTAGATATGAGAATATCCTTGTTCTTGGGGCATACCTACAAAATTATTGGATTGCAGGGCTATCAGTTATTCAAGTTATTGTCAAATGATTCTGGTGGGGGAAAATAACAACAAAAATTTGTGCTGTACTTACAACATTTCTATGTCTGTGAAATTGTTTCTTTCTTTCTTTTTTAATATAGAGGAGACTTTATCAGGAAGGAGTTAAAACATTCAAAAGCATTTTACAATTGACCTAAGCCATTGTTATCACCAGTAAAATGTCAAGCCATTTACTACAGATACACAAAGGTAAAACCCTGCTTCCTCAATGCAAGCGTCAGTCACAGATCCACCGTGATTCAAAGCCATCAGTCTCTTTAATGTCCAGTGACTACAGGGCATGGCACTTGTTCTTGCTCAGGATTCCTCCATACTCTACCCCCTCTTCTGCCCTTTGATATTATTTTCCATGGTT
>NW_007771664.1:4882-6208 GCF_000696425.1 Galeopterus variegatus | reverse complement strand
TACAGTTGCCTCCCTTCTTCTTACACACAGTATCCCACGATTCGGGGTTCCCACTTCCTTCCAGTCGGACAATGGCCCCAAATTAATTTCCCAAGTTACACAGGGTATCACAAAAGGCCTTAACATCCCATGGCATTTCCATACACCATATCATCCTCAACCCTCAGGAAAGGTTGAGTGCACCAATCAAACTCTTGAAAACATCCTCACTAAACTGTCTCTTGAACTTCACACCAATTGGCTTGCATTGCTTCCCGGCTCCAGGCTCTTCCAAAATGGCCCTCTTCTATGTCCCCACTCGAGGTTAGGTATGGTCACCCAGTTTTGCCTCCCGGGATGGCCCCTTCCTCAGGCCCGTTGCTGGAGCATCTCACCTATCCCCTCCTTTCTTTCATCCACTCTGAACTTTGTAAACACCAGGAAACCCTTTTACATGACCCATCCAGGTCTCATGTTTCTTTCCCTTTAACCCCTGGAGANTTTGTACACCTACAGCAGCCCAGCTGGAAGAAGCCCCAGAAAAATTAACCTCACTGATTCGTATCTCCAGGTTAAAGCCAGCCAGGTCGCCTGACCATGGAACGGAGCTTCACCACTCAGGTCATTCCCACAAGCTCACTTGTTCCATTTCTCCCACCAATCCTCTAAGGCTTCATATATCCAATGTGCCCACCCTCTCCCCAATCCCTGAATAATTATTCCTCTTTCTTCCTTCATTTTATTGCATATAAGTCTTTCAAACAGCATGCATTCAGGCCCAGATTTTTCCCTTTTGGCCCTGCTTTTATTTTTCAGCCCTGCCACCTTCAACACAGATTTCATATGGAGATCCCCATACTGTCCCCACCTTCTTTGCCCCCATTCAGCAGGAAGTAGCCAGAGATGATGGTGATGCCCATTTTCCAATCTAAAAGCAATGAGGGGGGATTGTTAGCCAATTATGTTCCAAAAAATGTTAGTCTAAAATGGCGGCAGGTGGACAGGAAGGACATCCAAAATGGCTACGGAAAGTTTCACATTTTCCAAGAACCAAAAAAGACCCCCCACTCTCTTCTCCCTCACTGCTACATCACCTTCTCTTGTGCATAATTTTCCCCACCTACAGGAAAGTCCCAGCTCAGCTTAAACTCTTGCTTGTTTCTCTCATCCAATGACAATGAGACAGCTTAACCCATTAAGATGTATAAGGCACTCCGTAGTTCTGGATGCAGCTGCTCCCGCTTTGAGAGGGCAGCCCACCCACTTGCCCCTGAAGCCCTCCAATGTACATTCTGGCTGAGTATCTGTCTCTTGGTGTAATTCTTTGTGACTCTGGGCCATCCCTTT
>NW_007771664.1:3334-3788 GCF_000696425.1 Galeopterus variegatus | reverse complement strand
GAGAAGGTCTCCTGCTTCCCAAGTGGGTGGCTGTCCTCTGTTCTCCCAAATATTTCCACCTGGTCATCGTTTGGTGTCTATTTTGAAAAGAGAAAGAGGAAATTTTACTGTGAGGAGAGTTAGCCCTAGAATTCTTCTTCAGTAGAAAATCTCCTCGGTAAAATTCTTTAATTTGCTATCATATAACCTGAGTGTGTGAGCACCAAGGGGTTAGTTTTGATAGCATGTGGGAGAAGGGAAAAGTTTTGATTATTTAGTTTTTTGTGTTTATATTAGGAATACAAGTTAGATTTTCAGGAGACAATCTGACAGGAAGGGCCGAGTCAGAGAGAAGGGGATTGACAGGGGAGACTTGGAAGGGAGGGGTCAGGTTAGTGCCAGATGTATCCCTGCCCCAAATCTGAAATAAAGTCATGGAGAGTTTCTAAAGGGTTTGAGAGAGGTGTGTTTTGTA
>NW_007771664.1:0-675 GCF_000696425.1 Galeopterus variegatus | reverse complement strand
GCAATGTATTCTCTGTCATTTCTGGGGGACAGAAATTTGGTATCAGTGTCACTGGGCCTAGATCAGGGTGTTGGAAGGCCAAGCTTCCTCCAGAGAATGTTAGAGAGAATCTGTTTCTTGACCCTTCCAGCTTCTGGCGTGTCCAGTCTTTCCTTGCCTCTGGCCACATCACTGAAGTCTCTTCCTCTGTGTTTCCATTGCCTTCTCCTCTTCCATCTGTGTTAAATCTCCCTCAGTCTCTCTCTTCTTGCTGCACTTGTGTTTTTATTTGGGACACACAGGATAATTCAGAACTATTTCACCTCTTAACTCTCTTAATTTATATCTGCAAAGGCCCTTTTCCTGTAAACTTTAACATTCACAGCATCATGAAATAGGTTGAGATAGTTTGGGAACTAACTCTAGTAGCAAAGGCCCTTTTCCTGTAAACTTTAACATTCACAGCATCATGAAATAGGTTGAGATAGTTCGGGAACTAACTCTAGTATATTTCTCTCTCTCTCTCTCTCTCGATCACTTCCCTAATTGTATCTAGGGCTAACTAATTCCAGGCTCAGAGGTGACCAAATAGGAATATCTTTCTCAGAGTTTGCCTAAAGACCTGCTCTTTCATCAACTGTTAAGCAGAAGGAAGGACACAACCAAAGAAAACCTTAGCAATACTGGGAGAAGCTT
>NW_007771663.1:3631-5210 GCF_000696425.1 Galeopterus variegatus | reverse complement strand
AAAAGGCTCATATAAAGCATATCCACAGCCTATAGGAAATAAGCAGAAATGCTTTTCTACTACTGCAATACAAGGTACATCATTAAAATATTGAAAATAGAATGATTATAATCAACTACAGAAAATCCAACCAATTTGTTTAAATAAATTTTTCCATCAAAACTATTAAATTAAGAATAAGATACTTTGACTAAAACTATAATAGTAAACTTCAAATTCTGATAAGGTAGGCACTATATACTTTATAATCTAAAAAACAAAGGCCATGCAGACCACAGCTACCGCAACAGGTTTCTAAGAAATTGCTAGTGATGTTGGATATCCAGAGTTCCCTAATTTGTCTTTTAGTTCAACTACACTTAAATTATGTTAATTAAGTTGTACATTTAATTAAACAGCTCCAGCGAAGAGATTTCATAATCTCACTCAATAACGTGGAGTATCTCAGACCTGAACAGCCAGGAGATATGGGAAATTTTAGCTGTTTAGTATAAAGGTGCCAGGGTTTGAACATGTCCCCCAAAGTTCATATGTTGGAAACTTAAGCCCTGATGCAATGGAGAGGCAGGACCTTTAAGAGGTGATTATGAAGAGCCCTCATGAATGGATTAATGCTGTTACAGCTGGTGTGGGTTAGTTATCCAGGGAGTAGGTTCCTGATAAAAGGATGAATTTGGCCCACTTTCTTCCCTCTCTCTCAGATGTGCTCTTGTCCTTCTGCCTTCTACCATGGGATGATTCAGCAAGAAAGCCCTAACAAGATGTGGGCACCTCCACCTTGGACTTCCCCTCCTCCAAAAACGTTAGCCAAGTCAATTTCTGTTCATTAGAAATTACCCAGTCTGTGGTATTGTTATAGCAGCATAAAATGGACTAAGACAAACAGCTGAAAGAGTGAATGAGAGTTTTCTCATGGATTTACAACACAGTGTAATTGTCAGCAAATTTTTGGTTCTTTGGTTTTTAAAGGAAACACGTAGACTTGCTAAGACAATGAGGCACAGACTTACTGAACAGGTTTCAGAAGAAATTATTGGTAAACTTATGAATTAGGTGTGAAAAAAATCAATGAGGAAATGGCTGTCGGTGTGAAACACAGAAAAAACCAAAAAGGTTATGATTTTGTTAAATGAATTGAAACAAAAAGAGATGAAATTAGAGAAGCAACAGGAAATAGTGATACTTTTAATAAAGGACTGTAGTTTCAAATATTTCTGAAGAAACTTCAGTGACAAAAAGGTGAAAAATAATAGTGTAGAAAATGTTAACAGTTTGAATCCAGTTAGTGTATATACTTTGTATTAAAAAAAACCCACAGGAAACACAGTAAAGTTTTAAGTGATTATCTCTGACTTGCAAAAGTATGGGTGATTTCCTCCTCCTGTACTTACTAAGCTTTATTTCTCAAGCTGTGGACAATAGTGCTTACAAGCATGTACTTTGAAGTCAGTAAGACCTGAGATTTATTCGTGATTCTGCCTCTAGTGACACCTAGGGTAAGAGCAATTCAAGCTCTAAATCTCTATTTTCTCATCTATTACATGGGTACATGGCCCATACCAACACCTCAAAGGATTAT
>NW_007771663.1:0-1982 GCF_000696425.1 Galeopterus variegatus | reverse complement strand
CACCACCACCAAAAAAACACCCAAACCAAACCCTGCATAATGATAAATAATACCAAACTCAAACATTAGTCCCAATAAGAACCTGTAACAATATTTTTAATTTGTGTAAATAATGGTCATATACTCTTGAACATTACTTAATATTTTAAATTCATTGATAGAATATGGACTAAGCCAAACCATCACACCTGAAATATGAAGCCAATTACACCAATTGCCTTATTTTTAAAAATCTCTAAAATATGAAATGGTAAGGACGTGTTTAGCATTTTAACAAAGGACTAAAGGGATTCTGGAGAGAGATCGTTTACAGTTAACGATATTTCTGTATGTTGTCAGTAACTTCGGACCAAATTTTCTGATACAAGGTAGAAAGTAACATTTATACATTTCTTTTCTTTGTAGTTTGAATTTTGTGGGTTTTATAACTGTGTTTGCACAGATTTATCTTGGTTTTATAGCAGTATAAGTGAAATAAGCTTGTGGAAATTATACCTGATTTTATGACAGTACACATGCAAGCAACATCACTAGTTTGTGCCAACACGGGGGGAAGGGGAGCACATCTGTGGGAATATGTGACCTTTAAAAGTGGTCCATGATTAAAAGACACTGATCTGAGTTTACATTTCCTTTTTAAAACTGATTTACTGCCTTTGAATCTTGTCATTGGTTTAACAGCAATATTTATGGCTCCATTCTGAATATATTGAGATTAATATCTTAATAGCAAGTAATTTTAAGAAAAGGTGATTTTACCATGCATTATATAGTTTTATGGTGGCAGAACTGTATATATTACAGTATCAATTATATAACTTTATCATTAACTTGTTTTTCATTGAAAACTTCAGGGTGTGTTTGTGTGTACACCTGCATTTGCATATTTAACAAACTGAAACTGAAAAGAACAATTTAGATTTTTATACCCATTATCTACAAGCTATGTTCAGAAGCCAAATNTATGATGATTAAAGGATAGCATGCACAATAATGCAAATAAATGCTCAAAAATTTTAGCTTATGTTATGATCAGAATAAAGGTTTTGTTTTGTTCTTTTTCATTTTTAAAATAAAGGGCAGTTTGTTTTCCTCAAAACCTTATCTTTATTTTAAGCAATAGCTGTCAAGGAAATTTCTTCATGTAACTTATGTTCTTTGAAAACCATAAAGTAGAAGAAATGGTACATAATGTGACTTAAAGGTCACTATATTTAGGAAAAGTAAAATAAAAAGAGATACTGCTTTATAATAAGAGATCTAAGGACAAAGGGTTCTGTGAAAGGTAAGAACTAGAAAGAACGAATTTGTAAATTGGCTCTATAAATGTAAACATAGCTTTTTTGTCCTGTTATGCTTAGACCTTCTGTGACTTGCCAAGTGATTTGAAGAGCCTATAGTTCTAGGGGCTGGGAGGCAGGCGTACACAGGTGTGTGTAATGCAAACTAATTTCTAATTTATGCTTTGGGAAAAGCAGCTTTAGAGTAGTTATGTCACAAGTCCATAATATTTATAGTATTTAATATAAAATATCTTCATTTTATTTAGCCCATTTCATTTTATCAATATTAAGAGAAAACAAACATTCACTGTCCTTAGAATTGTTTTTAAGCACATGAAAGACTGCTATTCAATTCTTGGTCCTCTTTTTTCCTTTTTCAGGATAATCATTTCATAATTTGTTTAGTACTTCTTTAGACTTACTTTTCAACCACTGCTTCTAATCTTGCAAGCTGTCATTGTTTACTTGCCTAGTAGTGACTCAAACTGAAAATACTAAATTTGATTAATTTTACTCTGGATAAGTTAAATTTTTTTTTTTTTTTTTAATTCCTTTTTGTCTTTTTTACTGACCGGTAACGGGATCGCAACCCACGGTGTCGTGCCCGTACCGGGGACTGGCAATGGGATCGCAACCCCCGGTGTTGCACCCGCACCGCGCTCAGCCAGTGAGCAGGAACCGGTCTCCACATGGGATCCG